>NC_068422.1:13387904-13437904 GCF_023373465.1 Oncorhynchus keta | reverse complement strand
CCAGCACCCTCCCCCATTCCATTCCAACAGACTAAAGTACCCCCACCTGTAGCTCCATCTCCCCACCTGTATCTCCATCTTCCCACCTGTATCTCCATCTTCTCACCTGTATCTCCATCTTCCCACCTGTATCTCCATCTTCCCACCTGTATCTCCATCTCCCCACCTGTATCTCCATCTTCCCACCTGTATCTCCATCTTCTCACCTGTATCTCCATCTTCTCACCTGTATCTCCATCTTCCCACCTGTATCTCCATCTTCCCACCTGTATCTCCATCTACCCACCTGTATCTCCATCTCCCCACCTGTATCTCCATCTTCCCACCTGTATCTCCATCTTCCCTCCTGGATTTTCTCTCTCCAGCTGTCTGATCCTTAGTGGGAACAGATCAACATATCTACTGTCTATGAATCTCTGTTCCCACCTCCCTAAAATACTTTTACAAGCCTCTCCCTCTTTTCCTTCCTTGACCTCTCTCTCTCTCTCTCTCTCAATTCAATTCAGTTCAAGGGGCTTTATTGGCATGGGAAACATAACATTGCAAAAGCAAGTGAAGTAGATAATATACAAAAGTGAAATAAACAATAAAAATGAGCAGTAAACATTACACTCACAGAAGTTCCAAAATAATAAAGACATTACAAATGTCATATTATGTATACGTATGTATATGCAGTGTTGTAACAATCTGCAAATGGTTAAAGTACAAAAGTCAAAGCTTCCCTTAAGTTTGGGGCAGTCACAGTGGTCAGGTATTCTGCCACGGTGTACTCTCTGTTTCGGGCCAAATAGCATTCTAGTTTGCTCAGGTTTTTTGTTAATTCTTTCCAATGTGTCAAGTAATTATCTTTTTGTTTTCTCATGATTTGTTTGGCTCTAATTGTGTTGCTGTCCTGGTGCTCTGTGGGGTCTGTTTGTGTTTGTGAACAGAGCCCCAGGACCAGCTTGCTTAGGGGACTCTTCTCCAGGTTCATCTCTCTGTAGGTGATGACTTTGTTATGGAAGGTTTGAGATTCGCTTCCTTTTAGGTTGTAGAATTGAACGCCTCTTTTCTGGATTTTGATCAATTGTGGTTATTAGCCTAATTTTACTCTGGATGCATTATTTGGTGTTTTACGTTGTACACAGAGGACATCTCTGCAGAATTCTGCATGCAAAGTCTCAATTTGGTGTTTGTCCCATTTAGTGAATTCTTGGTTGGTGAGCAGATCCCAGACCTCACAACCATAAAGGGCAAAGGGCTCTACGACCGATTCAAGTTTTTTTAGCCAGATCCTAATTGGTATGTCAAATTTTATTTTCCTTTTGATGGTATAGAACGCCCTTCTTGCCTTGTCTCTCAGATTGTTCACAGCTTTGTGGAAGTTACCTGTGGCGCTGATGCTTAGGCCAAGGCGTGTATAGTTTTTTGTGTGCTCTAGGGCAATGGTGTCTAGATGGAATTTGCTGTTAATGATCATGCAGAGGATTTCCCCAAGGTTGCTGTTGACACATTTACATTACATTTTACATTTACATTTACATTACATTTAAGTCATTTAGCAGACGCTCTTATCCAGAGCGACTTACAAATTGGTGCATACACCTTATGACAACCAGTGGAACAGCCACTTGCATCTAAATCTTGTTGGGGGAGAAGGATTACTCTTACTTACCCTATCCTAGGTATTCCTTGAAGAGGTGGGGTTTCAGGTGTCTCCGAAGGTGGTGATTGACTCCGCTGTCCTGGCGTCGTGAGGGAGTTTGTTCCACCATTGGGGGCCAGAGCAGCGAACAGTTTTGACTGGGCTGAGCGGGAACTGTACTTCCTCAGTGGTAGGGAGGCGAGCAGGCCAGAGGTGGATGAACGCAGTGCCCTTGTTTGGGTGTAGGGCCTGATCAAAGCCTGGAGGTAGAGGTGCCGTTCCCCTCATCCGTGGCGAGCACCATGGTCTTGTAGCGGATGCGAGCTTAACTGGAAGCCAGTGGAGAGAGCGGAGGAGCGGGGTGACGTGAGAGAACTTGGGAAGGTTGAACACCAGACGGGCTGCGGCGTTCTGGATGAGTTGTAGGGGTTTAATGGCACAGGCAGGGAGCCCGGCCAACAGCGAGTTGCAGTAATCAAGACGGGAGATGACAAATGCCTGGATTAGTTATTGGTCAAATATACTGTTAACATTTTCTACTGACAAATTTACACCTTCACTATTACAGTGGAACGTTTTGTCCAGGAAGTTGGTTGCCTAGAAGGGATTGAATTTGTTGTTACCCAATTGTTTTTTTGGTAGGTCTCCACACTATATTCCTTCCATTTATAGCATTTCTTGATATTACTCAGTTCCTTTAGCTTTGATGCCTCATGATTGAATATTGCTCTGTTCAAGTAGACTGTGATTTTGCTGTGATCTGATAGGGGTGTCAGTGGGTTGACTGTGAACGCTCTGAGAGACTCTGGGTTGAGGTCAGTGATAAAGTAGTTTACAGTACTACTGCTGAGAGATTAGCTATAGGTGTACCTACCATAGGAGTCCCCTCGAAGCTTACCGTTGACTATGTACATACCCAGCGTGCGACAGAGCTGCAGGAGTTGTGACCTGTTTTTGTTGGTTATGTTGTCATAGTTGTGCCTAGGGGGGCATATGGGGGAGGGAATGCTGTCACCTGCAGGCAGGTGTTTGTCCCCCTGTGTGCTGAGGGTGTCAGGTTCTTGTCCGGTTCTGGCATTTAGGTCATTACAGACTAGTACATGTCCCTGGGCCTGGAAATGATTGATTTCCCCCTCCAGGATGGAGAAGTTGTCTTCATTAAAGTATGGGGATTCTCGTGGGGGGATATAAGTAGCACACAGGAGGACATTTTTCTCTGTTAAGATAATTTCCTTTTGAATTTCTTGCCAAATGTAAAATGTTCCTGTTTTAATTCATTTAATGGAGTGTGTTTGGTCTGCTCTATACCAAATTAGCATACCTCCTGAGTCACTTCCCGTTTCACATCTGGTAGTTTGGTGGATGGGACTACCAGCTCTCTGTAACCTAGAGGGCAACCAGTGGGTCCGTCTCCTCTATACTATGTTTCTTGTAGGATGACAATGTCTGTATTTCCGATTTCTTTGATGAAGTCCAGGTTCCCGCTCTTTAGGCCAAAGGCAGATGACCTCAGGCCTGGGATATTCCAGGATGATATAGTGAAGGCTTTGTGTTCCATAAAGTCTCCAATATTGTTGGTTGTGTGGTTTGCCATCAGACCAGTAAGTGTGAGCAGAGCCTGCTGAGCATTTGGTACATGCCATTGGCTTGGGGTAGTGTAAGAGTGGGGCTTGGGCCTGTTTGCCTGCTCACGGACTGGGTGTATGTGTGACTTCCATGTTGAGGCCCTCTTTGCGGGGGTGGGGTGCATGGGGTGTGCAGGAGGGGAATACAGTAGGTCTGATCTTACAGGCCCTAAATGGGATGCGGGCATAGTTGACTTGGGGGGTGTTGACTGGTTGGGGTGGGGATGTGGCTGGTGGTGTAGTGGTCTAGATGTAGGTCTTCTCGGCGTCGGTCCTCTGTGTAGGTCTTTGGGGGGGGGGGTCTATTGATCTGTTGCTCCTGTGTAAAGTGTTGGGGCCGGCGTTTGAGAGCGCTGTCCTTTAGAGTCCGGGCAAAGGTGGGCACTGCTGCCTTGTATAGGTGGACCTGGTCATAAAGGCTGTTCAAGTCCAGGGTGGAGTGGTGGGCCAGGAAAATATTGGGTTTTGAGGCACAGTCACAGGAAATACTTGCGTTTACCTGCTGTTTGGTAGCAGGGTGGAAGACTTTTCGTGGTAGCAGGGTGGAGATAACCACTTGTACATTGTGGAAAGTAGAATAAGCTTTTTCAATCACTCCCTTTCCTGCTGTGGCCACCCTTTCCTGCTGTGGCCACCCTTTCCTGCTGTGGCCACCCTTTCCTGCTGTGGCCACCCTTTCCTGCTGTGGCCACCCTTTCCTGCTGTGGCCACCCTTTCCTGCTGTGGCCACCCTTTCCTGCTGTGCTCTCAGGTCATTTGTGTATTATTATGTGGCTAGGTGAACCTAGTTGGTCCTCAGACAGAAGGTCTAGGGTGTTTGGACACCAGAGTTTAGACACACTCTGTTTGGGGGAAAAAAATATATATAATGTATATATTTCCCATTTGAGTCCATAAGGAGAACAATCTGTCTCTTGTGTATGTCCTCAGTGGGTGTGGGGGGGTTGTCAGGAGGGCTATCAGGGTGCTCAGAGGGGGTGAGAGCCGCTGGGCTTGGGGTTCTTCATTTGTCTGTTCTGCTGTGATGTCGACGCTATGGTCAGGGTCTGGTGTGGACTGTTCTGCTGTGGTGTCGACTCTATGGTCAGTGTCTGGTGTGGACTGTTCTGCTGTGGTGTCGACTCTATGGTCAGGGTCTGGTGTGGACTGTTCTGCTGTGGTGTCGACTCTATGGTCAGGGTCTGTGTTCTGCTGTGGTGTCGATGGGTCAGGGTCTGGTGTGGACTGTTCTGCTGTGGTGTCGACTCTATGGTCAGGGTCTGGTGTGGACTGTTCTGCTGTGGTGTCGACTCTATGGTCAGGGTCTGGTGTGGACTGTTCTGCTGTGGTGTCGACTCTATGGTCAGGGTCTGGTGTGGACTGTTCTGCTGTGGTGTCGACTCTATGGTCAGGGTCTGGTGTGGACTGTTCTGCTGTGGTGTCGACTCTATGGTCAGGGTCTGGTGTGGACTGTTCTGCTGTGGTGTCGACTCTATGGTCAGGGTCTGGTGTGGACTGTTCTGCTGTGGTGTCGACTCTATGGTCAGTGTCTGGTGTGGACTGTTCTGCTGTGGTGTCGACTCTATGGTCAGGGTCTGGTGTGGACTGTTCTGCTGTGGCGTCGACTCTATGGTCAGGGTCTGGTGTGGACTGTTCTGCTGTGGTGTCGACTCTATGGTCAGGGTCTGGTGTGGACTGTTCTGCTGTGGTGTCGACTCTATGGTCAGGGTCTGGTGTGGACTGTTCTGCTGTGGTGTCGACTCTATGGTCAGGGTCTGGTGTGGACTGTTCTGCTGTGGTGTCGACTCTATGGTCAGGGTCTGGTGTGGACTGTTCTGCTGTGGTGTCGACTCTATGGTCA
Source organism: Oncorhynchus keta (assembly GCF_023373465.1). NCBI lineage: Eukaryota > Metazoa > Chordata > Actinopteri > Salmoniformes > Salmonidae > Oncorhynchus > Oncorhynchus keta. The sequence continues at coordinate 13,432,812 of NC_068422.1, read as the reverse complement.
GGGTCTGGTGTGGACTGTTCTGCTGTGGTGTCGACTCTATGGTCAGGGTCTGGTGTGGACTGTTCTGCTGTGGTGTCGACTCTATGGTCAGGGTCTGGTGTGGACTGTTCTGCTGTGGTGTCGATGCTATGGTCAGGGTCTGGTGTGGACTGTTCTGCTGTGGTGTCGACTCTATGGTCAGGGTCTGGTGTGGACTGTTCTGCTGTGGTGTCGACTCTATGGTCAGGGTCTGGTGTGGACTGTTCTGCTGTGGCGTCGACTCTATGGTCAGGGTCTGGTGTGGACTGTTCTGCTGTGGCGTCGACTCTATGGTCAGGGTCTGGTGTGGACTGTTCTGCTGTGGTGTCGACTCTATGGTCAGGGTCTGGTGTGGACTGTTCTGCTGTGGTGTCGACTCTATGGTCAGGGTCTGGTGTGGACTGTTCTGCTGTGATGTCGACTCTATGGTCAGGGTCTGGTGTGGACTGTTCTGCTGTGGTGTCGACTCTATGGTCAGGGTCTGGTGTGGACTGTTCTGCTGTGGTGTCGACTCTATGGTCAGGGTCTGGTGTGGACTGTTCTGCTGTGATGTCGACTCTATGGTCAGGGTCTGGTGTGGACTGTTCTGCTGTGGTGTCGACTCTATGGTCAGGGTCTGGTGTGGACTGTTCTGCTGTGATGTCGACTCTATGGTCAGGGTCTGGTGTGGACTGTTCTGCTGTGGTGTCAAGACTTTTGTCGGGTGCTGAGGTGGGCTGTTCTGCTGGCTTCTCTGTGGGGGTAGCCACCTCTCTAGTGGGTTGTTCTCTGTCACACGCCATCCCCCTCACCCTCTCCTTCAGCAGTCTGATCATCTCCTCTAGTGCTCTGTTATTCTCCTGCTCCTGATTTTTCTCCTGTTGAAGTTGTCTCACCACAGTCCAGAGTGCAGATCTGTCTCTCTCCACCTCCAGCTCTCTGGGTCTGGTTAAGGGGTTGTTGTTGTGCTGGACTGTTGTCTGGGTCTGTGCTGACTGGAGTGTAATCACCTGCTGTTCCAGCTCCACCTGCCTTACCACCAGCTGGGTAAATGTATCCTTCATTTCAATGAGGGAGTAGTACTCTGTGTTGGGAGGTTGACTTTCCGCTTGGGGTTGCTCGTCTGTGGGGTTATATAACGTCCGGTCCTACCCGCTCGGGGTGGGGGTATCTTTCTCAAGGGAGAGCTTCTCCTGCTAAGCTAATTCTTTGATTAGGTGAAAGTCCAGAGGAAACTGCTTGGGGTTGTCCTGTACCAATACTGTTCCAGACTTCTAGAGATTTATATTAGCTGACTCAGAGTCCTCGTTGTCTAGTATCCTGAGTTTTCACCCCTCGTAAACCCCCCCCAACAGAGGTTAGTGTGCTAATATAGCACTGTGCCATGCCAGGGGATGGTTTGTGTGGAAGGTGAGGTTGCTGATGTTCCCAAATCTTATAATAGTCAGCAAGAAATGTCTCTTGTTTTTCTGTAAGGAGCATCATTTTGTGCTGTTTTTGTGTCTTATCATTCTTCACATAGGGCTTTGACACCTCTCACTTGACATGTCAGTGCTAATTGTTGTATCAAGCTTGGAAGCCTTCATTTACCATTCAGTCCTTGTAAAGTAATGTCATGTATTTCTCTCCCTCTCTCTCCCTCCCTCTCTCTCCTCCTCCCTCCCCTCTCTCCCTCTCTCCCTCTGTTTGGGGAGTGTATGTAAATGTAAACAGGCCAATACTCCCACTAACATACCGGCACTTCTCAGGAAGAGAGATTAGAAGGACATAAAGAAACGAGGGAGGTTGTACATGTCAGACAGAGGAGGGAGCCACAACAAACAGGACAAATCTAGCTAGTAGACATATGTAAACATATGTTCCCCATGCCAATAAAGCCCTTAAGTTGAAATTGAATTGAATTGAGAGAAAGAGAACGCAACCAAGGTAGCAAAGTCCTGAACATTGTGCCTGAAAAGGTTAAGTGAGGTATTCTATGTGTTGTGTCTGGGCTGTGTTCTCAAGCGAATGCCTAGGCCTTAGCTCAGCAGGCTTACACAGTATTGTGGCACACGGATAACCCAGGGGTTCAAACTCAGTCAGTCACATACAGTATCATCATGTCTATGAATATAGCAACCTATGTGTTGGCTTGTCATTACAGTGTCATCTTGGCTTGTCATTACAGTGTCCCCTTGGCTTGTCATTACAATGTCCCCTTGGCTTGTCATTATAGTGTCCCCTTGGCTTGTCATTACAGTGTCCCCTTGGCTTGTCCTTACAGTGTCCCCTTGGCTTGTCATTACAGTGTCCTCTTGGCTTGTCCTTACAGTGTCCTCTTGGCTTGTCATTACAGTGTCCTCTTGGCTTGTCATTACAGTGTCCTCTTGGCTTGTCATTACAGTGTCCCCTTGGCTTGTCATTTCAGTGTCCCCTTGGCTTGTCCTTACAGTGTCCTCTTGGCTTGTCATTACAGTGTCCCCTTGGCTTGTCCTTACAGTGTCCCCTTGGCTTGTCATTACAGTGTCCCCTTGGCTTGTCATTACAGTGTCCCCTTGGCTTGTCATTACAGTGTCCCCTTGGCTTGTCATTACAGTGTCCCCTTGGCTTGTCATTACAGTGTCCCCTTGGCTTGTCATTACAGTGTCCCCTTGGCTTGTCCTTACAGTGTCCCCTTGGCTTGTCCCCTTACAGTGTCCCCTTGGCTTGTCCTTACAGTGTCCCCTTGTCATTACAGTGTCCCCTTGGCTTGTCCCCTTACAGTGTCCCCTTGGCTTGTCATTACAGTGTCAGTGTCCCATTGGCTTGTCATTCCCCTTGGCTTGTCAGTGTCCCCTTAGCTTGTTCTTGGCGTGTCATTACAGTGTCCCCTTGGCTTGTCATTACAGTGTCCCCTTGGCTTGTCATTACAGTGTCCCCTTGTCATTACAGTGTCTTGGCTTGTCATTACAGTGTCCCCTTGGCTTGTCATTACAGTGTCCCCTTGGTGTCCCCTTAGTCATTACAGTGTCCCCATTACAGTGTCCCCTTGGCTTGTCATTACAGTGTCCCCTTGGCTTGTCATTACAGTGTCCCCTTGGCTTGTCATTACAGTGTCCCCTTGGCGTGTCATTACAGTGTCCCCTTGGCTTGTCATTACAGTGTCCCCTTGGCTTGTCCTTACATTGGTTATAATAAATAAGGCATTTATTTTTTCCCTCGTCAATCTACACACAACACCCCACAATGACAAAGTGAGAACAGGTTTTTAGAAAATGTTGCGCATTTAGTAATAATAAAAAAAAGAAATGCCTTATTTACATAAGCATTCAGACCCTTTGCTATGAGAATTGAAATTGAGCTCAGGTGCATCCTGTTTCCATTGATCGTCCATGAGATGTTTATACAACTTGATTGGTGTCCAACTATCGTAAATTCAATTGATTGGACATGATTTGGAACGGCACACACCTGTCTATATAAGGTCCCACAGTTGACACTGCATGTCAGAGCAAAAACCAAGCCATGAGGTCGAAGGAATTGTCCGTAGAGGCCCGAGACAGCATTGTGTTGAGGCACAGATCTGGGGAAGGGTACCAAAACATGTCTGCAGCATTGAAGGTCCCCAAGAACACAGTGGCCTCCCTCATTCTGAAATAGAAGAAGATTTGAACCACCAAAACTCTTCCTTTGGCCTCTTCCTAGGCCAAACTGCGCAAACGGGGGAGAAGGTCCTTGGTCAGGGAGGTGACCAGGAACCCGATGGTCACTCTAACAGAGCTCTAGAGTTCCACTGTGGAGATGGTATAGTGGTCAGATGGAAGCCACTCCTCAGTAAAAGGCACATGACAACCAGATTCAGACCATGAGTGTTATGTTCTCCTGTTTCTGTGTTGTTGTGGGTTTGTATGTGTGTGTATTTCAGGAAATTGCATCCTGGATTCTAAGCAGCTGATTGGTCGGCCCAATCGCAGATTGAAGTTCTGATCCCTCCCTCTTGTCAGGGCATACAGCTGTCTCGGCAATTACCAACACCTTCTCCAGCTTGATAAAAGCCAGTGTTCCTTTGTCAGAAGAGAGCTTCTTTTTATGTCTTGTGTTGATTGTTGTGGCGGTCAGTAAAAGTTTTGTGGATATTACTTTGTAGCCGCTCCTTCTAAGGTATGTGTATGACAATAGGAGTTAGTGTTTTTGGTTATTGAAATTTTTCACTTAAATTATTGGTAAATTATTCTGTTTCATTTGTTCCTGGGGGGGAAGGGGAACGCACCTTGGGAGTGTTTAGGCAAGAGGCCTGCGGGCATACATAACCCGTAGTTAATCTGTCTATGTACACTAGGTAAGACCTGTGCAGACCATCCCCTGTATTTTGGTTAGTGCGCCAGGTGGTGCTAAAGGTTAGGTAAGTAGTGGTAATGCAGGTAAGGTAGGAGAGGGGACTCTTTCATTTTTACTTCTTTGCTTTGGTTCCATCCAGCCCCTTTTCCCCACATTACCATGTTAAGGAGGAATAAATTCCCCGTAAATGGTATTTTTCTCTGCCTCTGACGTCCTTCCCTGCACCTACGATCACATACTTCTTTTCACTCCACGGGGAGTTGAGATGTAGCGGTGTGCTGCATTCCCTCCTCCAAGAGGCGTACATAACATAACGGGGCTCATCCGGTATCATTAAATCCGCAGGACCCCGCTGCTCTGAGCTCTCTGTGATTGGGGATTGAGGTGTTGTGAGTTTGGGTGACTTACTTCGTTACCGTGTGTTCAGTAGGCTGCTGTGTACAGAATGGCTGCCTCAGCCGTCTGTTGATCGGTTGGTGGGGTTGTGTAAAGTGCTAGTCAAGGACGGTTTAATGGGGAAAAAATGATCTTGAAAGATGAGCAGAGGGAGGCTTCAGGAGAGGAGATGTGTAGACCTTCCGATGCCAAGTCGGAGGACGGCGCGAAGGGAGGGGTCGCCCCTTTACATTGCCCTGATTCAACCCTTTATCTTCTGCTTCAGGTGGATCAGACGGGAACGCTAGGCTAAAGGTGAGGCTGGTCCGTTTGGAAGTGGAGCGAAAAGATAAAGAGTGAGTTAGACAGCTGGAGATTTATTTCGAAATGAGGAAAATGGAAATAGAAGCCGACAACTGGAGCTAGACGCTGGCTCCAGTGCGACTCCACAACCTGCCCATCATCAAGTCCACTTCGAAGTGAGTAAAAATATTGGTTTAGTCCCTCCATTTCAGGAGTCGGAAGTTGATTCCTATTTCTCTGCGTTTGAGTGGCTGCTGTGCTGCATTGGCCACTCAAGGTTTAGCCGCTCCTGTTGAAATGTAAATTGTCGAAGCTGTAGCCGCTCTCTCCCTGGAAGACAGTTTACAGGACGATATTGTTAAAACAACCACGTTGCGGGCTCATGAGTTGGTGCCTGAAGCTTATAGGCAGCGCTTCAGGAACCACAAAAAACCCTCTCACCGTACTTTTGTTGAGTTTGCTAGGGACAAATAGTCTCTATTTAATCGCTGGTGTTCAGCTAGCAAAGCTAACACCTTTGCTGATATTCGGGAGTTGATGCTCTGTGGCTCATCCGTTGGATCCACTTATTGATTCAGCATTTGAGAAACTGGATCCTATCTATGCTCCGTTGATCTATATCGGTTGTGTTTCCTCAACTGGAGAACAAGCTAATCAAAAGCCCACACAAATCTTATGAGACACTGGGGCGGCGCAGTCAGTAATCGTTACTGATGCTTTACCCTGGTCTCCTGAAACGTATTGTGGCTCGCATGTCATATTACAGGGGATAGAGACAAAAACCATATCTGTACCATTACACTGGGTCCACTTAGGGTCAGACTTGGTATCAAGATGTTTCCGTGTTGGTGTAGTGTCTACAAGGGCAGTAAAAGGAGTCATATTGCTACTAAGGAACGATATCGCTGGTGGTAATGTGACTCCTGTGTTAGAAGTAGTACACAACCCAGAAATCAAAATTGCAGATTAAAAATTGCTTCAAGCATTTCCACATGTTTTTCCTGCTTGTGTTAATGAGGGCACAATCTCGCATGCTGGGAGATGTGGTGGATTTGTCTAGTTCCATTTTTGAGAGTATTGAGGTAGAAGACTGCACCAAGTGGTCCTTCTGCAAGGCCGACGGTTTCTACTTTCCCTGCACCTACAGTCACATACTTTTTTTCACTCCACGGGGAGTTGAGATGTAGCGGGGTGTTGCGTTCCCTCCACCAAGAGGCGTACATAACAATGAGAAACAAGATTCTCTGGTCTGATGAAACCAAGATTGAAACCAAGATTGAGCTCTTTGGCCTGAATGCCAAGCGTCACGTCTGGAGGAAACCTGGAACCATCCCTACGGTGAAGAATGGTGGTGGCAGCATTATGCTGTAGGGATGTTTTTCAGCTGCAGAGACTGGGAGACTATTCAGGATCGAGGGAAAGATGAACTGAGCAAAGTACAGAGAGATCCTTGATGAAAACCTGCTCCTGAGCACGCAGGACCTCAGACTGGGAAGAAGGTTCACCTTCCAACAGGACAACGACCCTAAGCACACAGCCAAGACAACAAAGGAGTGGCTTCAGGACAAGTCTTTGAATGTTCTTGAATGCTCCAGCCAGAGCACGGACTTGAAACCCATCGAACATCTCTGCAGAGACCTGAAAATGGCTGTGCAGCGACCCTCCCCATCCAACCTGACAGAGCTTGAGAGGACCTGCAGAGAAGAATGGGAGAAACTCCCTAAATACAGGTGTGCCAAGCTTGTAGCATTATCCCAAAGAAGACTTGAGGCTGTAATCGCTGCCAAAGGTGTTTCAACAAAGTATTGAGAAAAGGGTCTGAATACTTATGATTAAAAAAAAAATTTTGTCAAAATTTCTAAACCTGTTTTTGCATTGTCATTATGGGTTATTGTGTGCAGATTAATGAGGGGGAAAACAACTATTTAATCTATTTTTTAAAAAGGCTGTAACATAACAAAATGTGGAAAAAGTCAAGGGGTCTGAATACTTTCCGAATGCACTATACATAGACATTGAATCACTGGCCACTTTAATAATGGAATACAAGTCACTTTAATAATGTTTACATACTGCTTTACTCATCTCTAATGTATATACTGTATTCTATTCTACTGGATTTTAGTCTAATATTTATATATTTATTAATTCCAATCTTTTACGTTTAGATTTGTGTGTATCGTTGGGAATTGTTAGATATTACCGCACTGTTTGAGCTAGGAACACAAGCGTTTCCCTAACACCCGCAATAACATCTGCTAAATATGTGTATGTGACCAATAACTTACCAATAACTTACAGTGTCCCCTTGGCTTGTCACTACAGTGCAATTGTACCAGGCTGCCATACAACTCTCCGACTGGAATCCAATTGGACCACGCATGCATACACAAAATGGTGTGAAAGCCCGGCCAGCCCTTTAAAGTGATAGCTGTTTTTGGTGTTTGTCCACCGTCACTCTGTTAACTGAACACACAAACCAGCTTTACAGAGCTCAGATGGATTCACAGTGGCTTTGATGTGCTCAAACTCTCATGGTAGGCCAGGTAAACGAGTAATTTCGTAATTGAGTGTGTGTAATTTTGTGAGTGTGTATGAGGGGTAATGGGTGGGACAACGGTGTGTATGCATCCTCTATGCGTCATGGAACATCGTCAAGACGATGAAAACATCTGTGATGTGTTGTTTGCTGTAGGGCAGGGGTGTCAAACTCATTCCATGGAAGTCCTGTTGTCTGCTGGTTTTTGGTTTTTCCTTTCAATTAAAACAACCAGGTGACCTTAATTAGTGACCTTAATTCATCAATCACGTACAAGGGAGGAGCGAAACCCTGCAGACACTTGGCCCTCCGTGTAATGAGTTTGACACGTGTGAGGTAGAGAATTTATCCTCAGTCACAGGTCACGTGACACCTTCAGGGGATTCATCCTCAGTCACAGGTCACGTGACACCTTCAGGGGATTCATCCTCAGTCACAGGTCACGTGACACCTTCAGGGGATTCATCCTCAGTCACAGGTCACGTGACACCTTCAGGGGATTCATCCTCAGTCACAGGTCACGTGACACCTTCAGGGGATTCATCCTCAGTCACAGGTCACGTGACACCTTCAGGGGATTCATCCTCAGTCACAGGTCACGTGGCACCTTCAGGGGATTCATCCTCAGTCACAGGTCACGTGACACCTTCAGGGGATTCATCTTCAGTCACAGGTCACGTGACACCTTCAGGGGATTCATCCTCAGTCACAGGTCACGTGACACCTTCAGGGGATTCATCTTCAGTCACAGGTCACGTGACACCTTCAGGGGATTCATCCTCAGTCACAGGTCACGTGACACCTTCAGGGGATTCATCCTCAGTCACAGGTCACGTGGCACCTTCAGGGGATTCATCCTCAGTCACAGGTCACGTGACACCGTCAGGGGATTCATCCTCAGTCACAGGTCATGTGACACCTTCAGGGGATTCATCCTCAGTCACAGGTCATGTGACACCTTTAGGGGATTCATCCTCAGTCACAGGTCACGTGACACCTTCAGGGGATTCATCCTCAGTCACAGGTCACGTGACACCTTCAGGGGATTTCTCAGTCACAGGTCATGTGACACCTTCAGGGGATTTCTCAGTCACAGGTCATGTGACACCTTCAGGGGATTCATCCTCAGTCACAGATCATGTGACTCCTTCAGGGGATTTCTCAGTCACAGATCATGTGACACCTTCAGAGGATTCATCCTCAGTCACAGATCATGTGACACCTTCAGGGGATTCATCCTCAGTCACAGATCATGTGACTCCTTCAGGGGATTTCTCAGTCACAGATCATGTGACACCTTCAGGGGATTCTAAAACGGTTGTATTAACACATGATCTTAACCTTTCTTTCCTTCATCCTACTCTCTTTCTCCAACTCCCTCTGTGTTTCTCACTTCCTCCCACTCCCTCCTCTGTCTCTCTCTCTCTCTTACTTGATGATTTGTTTGGGGATGGACGAGCGGCGCCGGGTGACCAGTTTGGGGACACAGGAGCTCCTGCGGAGTACAGACACCAGTAGGGGGCCCTTCTGGCCCTTATGAGGGACCGTGTTGACCCGCCTGAAATGCACCCTCTTCCCACTACACACACCAGACAGGGGGAAGACGGGGAGGTAGGTAGGCAGAGAAGGAGAGAGAAGGAAAACATACAGAGAAAGGAGAGAGAGTGGGAAGTAAAAGAGAGGGAAAATATCAATAAAAATAGTATAAAGTTCAGATCAGCTGGAAGAAGAGTCAGTCAGTAAAAGTTAGGATTTAGAAAAGATATTCAGGGCATGCAGAAATCATAGTAGTGAGCAGTTAAGCAAGGATAGTGGATGGTGTGGTGTGTGAAGCAAACATGTGTGTGTGTGGTCTCACCTCTTGATGGTCTCTGTGATGGAGGGCTGGCGGTGCAGAGGGGGTCGGAGATAATTGCTGGGGTCAAAGGTTGCGATGCCTGATTGTGTGATCTCACAGGGCATGCTCACACTGTGCAGGAACCCCTGCCTCTTCACCGGCTGCAACACACACCAGACAACAAAAACTTATTTCTCCTCAATAGCTCAGTGGATTTACTGTAGCTGGTGTACATTGTAATGCATCTATTGAAACTGTATGTTGGCCAGATTACAGTACCTGTATGTAGGCCAGATTACACCACCTCTATGTAGGCCAGATTACACTACCTGTATGTAGGCCAGATTACACTACCTGTATGTAGGCCAGATTACAGTAACTGTATCTATGAATGTGTGTGCTGTACCTGTATAAATGTGTTTTCGGTGTCTATCGATTTGCATTGTATCTGTAACGTAAGGTGTGAGTGAGTAAGTGTCCAGAAAAGAGCCCTAACTTTCCACAACAAAGACATCAGCTACAGTGAAATTAACCAGGAGAAGAGTCCCCTAAACAAACTGGTCCTGGGGTTCTGTTCACAAACACAAACAGACCCCACAGAGCACCAGGACAGCAACACAATAAAACCAACCAAATCATGAGAAAACAAAAAGATAATTAATTACTTGACACATTGAAAATAATTTACAAAAACACTGAGCAAACTGGAATGCTATTTTGCCCTAAACAGACAGTACACAGTGGCAGAATACCTGACCACCGTGACTGACCCGAATTGAAGGAAATCTTTGACTATGTACAGAATCAGTGAGCATTGCCTTGCTTTTGAGAAAGGCTGACGTACGCAGATCTGGCTCTGAAGAGAAGACAGGCTATGTGCACACTGCCCACAAAATGAGGCGGAAACTGAGCTGCACTTCCTAACCTCCTGCCAAATGTACGACCATATTAGAGACACATATTTCCCTCAGATTACACAGATCCACAAAGAACTCAAAAACAAATCCAATGTTGATGCACTCCTTGGGGGAGGGGGATAAGTAAAGAAATAAAACAACAGTAAAAAGACATTTGAAAATAACAGTAGCAAGGCTACGTATATACAGAAAACCGGTTAGCAAGCGGTACCAGAGTGCCAAGCCTAGGACAAAAAGTATTCTCAACAGTTTTTACCCCCAAGCCATAAGAATCCTGAACAGGTAATCAAATGTTTATTATTGCATTATGTGCACCCCCCATCCCCTCTTTCACACCGCTGCTACTCTCTGTTTATCGTATATGCATAGTCACTTTAACTATACATTCATATACATACTACCTCAATTGGCCCGACCAACTAGTGCTCCCGCACATTGGCTAACCGGGCTATCTGCATTGTGTCCCACCCACCAACCCCTCTTTTACGCTACTGCTACTCTCTGTTCATCATATATGCATAGTCACTTTAACCATACCTACATGTACATACTACCTCAATAAGCCTCCATGCGATAGCAGAGAGAACAGTCTATGACTGGGGTGGCTGGGGCCTTTGACAATTTTAAGGGCCGTCCTCTGACACCGCCTGGTGTAGAGGTCCTGGATGGAAGGCAGCTTTGCCCCAGTGATGTACTAGGCCGTACGCACTGCCCTCTGAAGTTCCTTGCAGTCAGAGGCCGAGCAATTGCAGTGATGCAACCGGTCAGGATGCTCTCGATGTTGCAGCTGTAGAGCCTCTTGGTGTGTTTGGACCAATCTAGTTTGTTGGTGATGTGGAAACCAAGGAATTTGAAGCTCTCAACCTGCTCCACTACAGCCCCGTCGATGAGAATGGGGACGTGCTCGGTGCTCCTTTTCCTGTAGTTCACAATCATCTCCTTGGTCTTGGTTACGTTGAGGGATAGGTTGTTATTCTGGCACCACCCGGCCAGGTCTCTGACCTCCTCCCTATAGTCTGTCTTGTCATTGTCGCTGATCAGGCCTACCACTGTTGTGTCATCTAAAAACTTAATGATGGTGTTGGAGTCGTGCCTGGCCATGCAGTCGTGGGTGAACAGGGAGTACAGGAGGGGACTGAGCATGCACCCCTGGGGAGCTCCAGTGTTGAGGATCAGCATGGCAGACGTGTTGCTACCTACCCTCACACTCTATGGGGGTCCACAGGGTTCAATTCTCGGCTTCCTATTTCGCAATAAAGCCTCCTTCATTCATGCTGCCAAACACCCTCGTAAAACGGACTATCCTACCGATCCTTGACTTCGGCGATGTCATTTACAAAATAGCCTCCAACAGTCTACTCAGCTAATTGGATGCAGTCTATTTGTTTTGTCACCAAAGCCCCATATACTACCCACCACTGTGACCTGTATGCTCTCGTTGGCTGGTCCTCGCTATAAATTCGTCGCCAAACCCACTGGCTCCAGGTCATCTATAATTCTTTTCTAGGTAAAGATCCACCTTATCTCAGCTCACAGGTCACCATAGCAACACCCACCTGTAGCACGCGCTCCAGCAGGTATATTTCCCTGGTCATCCCCAAAGCCAACAACTCCTTTGGCCGCCTTTCCTTCCAGTTCTCTGCTGCCAATGGCAAAAATCACTGAAGTTGGTGACTTATATCTCCCTCACTAACTTTAAGTGTCAGCTGTCAGAGCAGTTTAATAATAATAATAATAATAATATATGCCATTTAGCTGACGCTTTTATCCAAAGCGACTTACAGTCATGTGTGCATACATTCTACGTATGGGTGGTCCCGGGAATCGAACCCACTACCCTGGCGTTACAAGCGCCATGCTCTACCAACTGAGCCACAGAAGGACCAAGTTTACTGATTGCTGCTGCTGTACACAGCCCATCTGTAAATAGCCCATCCAACCAACTACGTACCTCACCCCAACTACCTTCCTCATCCCAATATTTGTTTTTGTTTTTCTGCTCTTTTGCACACCAGTATTTCTACTTGCACATCCTCGTCTGCACATATACCATTCCAGTGTAAATTGCTAAATTGTAATTACTTCGCCACTATTGGCCTATTTATTGTCTTACCTCCTTACTTCATTTGCACACACTGTATACAGATGTTTCTATTGTTTTGTTGGACTGTACGTTTGTTTATTCCATGTGTAACTCTGTGTTGTTGTTTTTGTCGCACTGCTTTGCTTTGTCTTGGCCAGGTCGCAGTTGTAAATGAGAACTTGTTCTCAACTGGCCTACCTGGTTAAATAAAGGTTAAATAAAATAAATGCATAAAAAACTATTTGCACATCATTACAACACTGTATTTAGACATGACATTTGAAATGTCTTTATTCTATTGGAACTTCTGTGAGTGTAATGTTTACTGTTAATTTTATTGTTTATTTCCCTTTTGTTTATTATCTATTTCACTTGCTTTGGCAATGTAAAAATATGTTTCCCATTCCAATAAAGCCCCTCAAATTGAATAGAGAGAGAGAGAGAGAGAGAGAGAGAGAGAGAGAGAGAGAGAGAGAGAGAGAGAGAGAGAGAGAGAGAGAGAGAGAGAGAGAGAGAGAGAGAGAGAGAGAGAGAGAGGTGTTTCATCATACCTGTATTAATGTTAAGGGCTCATCCAGGGACAGCTGTGGGGGGATGTCCACTCTGAGCCATGGAGGTTTCTTCCTCTGCAGTATGCTGCTCTCCTGGGGCTGGCCGGGCTCAGCCATGCTCTCTACCGCCCCCTACACCTGCCAGCTGGAGACACAGGGAGAGGAAGGAGAGATGTGAGACAGAAGTTCAGAACGCACACACAAGCACACACACACACCCATACACAGTAGCCGTACTACAGATAAACCTAGCGATCTGACAGAGAGTGGAGCGCATTGAGCAGCTTTATTGAGTACTTTTCATGATTGGGTAATTCTATAATCCTAATGCTGCCAGCCCAGCCCATCACAGACAGACAGATTGCCCTATAAACTGGACATACCCTGCCCTGTGTCCACTGTCTGTCTGCCCATCTGGACACAGCCTCAGATTTAGTCTTTAGAGCAGTCTGCTCTGGGCTGTCTTTATGTATATTTACGGCCTTCTTCCATTCAGTGTAGTCATATGTCTTTGTGTCGGGTGTGCTATCAGTGTACCACTGCATGACCAAGGCAGACCTGTGATTTCCATGGACTGTTTTGAAGTCTTTGTACTACTATAAACTCCCACAAGGGGGCAGTGACTGCCTCCAAAACTTCTCCCCAATAAATGTTGTATTTACTGTTAGTCTTTGAACTCAGCCACCTCTGCGTGGGGGGTGGCTGAGGATGTTTATACACACACACACACACACACACACACACACACACACACACACACACACACACACACACACACACACACACACACACAACCTTTATACAGTAAACCTCTAACAAGCTGCTAATCAAGGCCAACCCCTGGAAGCAGCCATCTGCACCGGAACCGCTGCATCAAAGGACCAACCTGACTCAAGTATAATGAGGGGTTCAACTCCACACATATAGTACTGAGGAATCCTGTGGACAGAACCACAGAGAGGGATTGATTGGGATACTGTACACATACAATTCAAACCTAAACCCACACCGTCTACAGACTGGCAGGGGGTTTTTCACTAAGGAGTTGACTAATATATTGCTTGCCATGTGTCAAGAGCTAGGATATGGTCTTTGATGTAAGCCTTAGGCAAACTTGTATTGATATAGTCATTCATTCATTCAGCAGGTTGGTCTTGTAATTGATTGTTGTGGCGTAATTGATTGTTGTGGCTGAATATTCAGCCAAGTCCAACAAGCTGTGTGCTATTCAATACCAGCAGAGACTCACTAGCCAGCCAGGCAGTGAGAGAGGCTGTTTCCAAACCCAAGATAATGGAGTTTTACTGTGTCTTTTGTGTGTTCTGTGTATTCTGTGTGTTTTGTGTTCAGTGTTTCATGTTCTGTGTTTCATGTGCTGTATGCTCTGTGTTCTGTGTGTTCTGTGTTCTGTGCATTCTGTGTTCTGTGTGCTCTTTGTTCTGTGTGTTATGTGTTCTGTGTGTCCTGTGTTTTCTGTGTTCTGTGTATTCGGTGTTCTGTGTGTTCTGACAGTCATTCTGTGGTTGGATCTAGAACCCTGTGTGCTCCTGCATTCACGGTAAATGCTGCATATGTAGGCTAAATCGGAAATTACCTTTACATTTCTATTGAGCAATCTGTAACGGTTCAGCGATCCAGACTGATTAGAGCTCCTACAAATAGCACCATAACAATACGACCACATCCTAAAACAAAACAAAAAAACGAAAGCACTGCCTCTCTCACCCCCCTTTTGACACAAAATACATTGTTTGTTATTTCATGATCCCCCTATCGCCCTATTCCTCTTTCTCTTTCACCCAGTCAGTTTTCTACATCTCTGTGTGTGTGTCGTACGACAAACAGATTAAGGCTTTAAACCTGCAGTGGACCACATGATGATACCCCTCCTCCTGTCTCAGCCTAGCAGGCCTGGGCAACTCCAGTCCTCCAGGGCCTGATTGGTGTCACACTTTTGCCCCAGTCCCATCTAACACACCTGACTCCAATAATCACCTAATCATGATCTTCAGTTTAGAATGCAATTTGATTCATCAGCTGTGTTTGGTAGGGATGGAGCAAAAGTGTGACACCAATCAGGCCCTAGAGGACTGAAGTTGCCCACCTGTGGAGGGAGATCAGGACAGGAACTGGATGGGTGATATCATAAACATCAAGAATCTCCAGGAATTCACCATGCACCAGGAGTCAAATGGAACTGAATGGAAGTGAGTTTTCATTGAATGGAACAGAATGGATGGGTTTACTCTTGTTTCATGAACCTGATGTTGATTTCACTACAGTACATGGAAGGATTGGTGGGAAACTCCAGAGATCCACTCCAGAGATGGATCTTCTCTAACAGTTACGTAACTACAGTAAGTACTTGGGCCTGTTATACATTAATGGACAGTTCCTCCAGACACATCTTATTGAAATTCAACAGAATGTCACTTTGCATATAATAGTTGTCCTAACATTGTCTTCTCCTACCCTGTTTCGCTGTACTCATGGTAAGAGCTTTGCACTGTATGGTACTGGGGTTGAATGGAGCTCATGTTACTCCTCATTGTGTCTATATCAATAGCCTTGCACTTTCCAAACCAATGGCTCTCTCTCTCTCTTGCACACTCTTTCTCGCTCTCCCTCACGCTCTCTCTCGCTCCCTTTCTCATACTCTCTCTCTCCATCTCTACTTCTCCCTCTCTCATTTCAGCCTTCCTTTCTCGAGAAAAGAAATGCCTCGCTGCATTTTTATGACATTATAACTGGCACAAGGTCAGTGTAACCTTACAGAGCCTGATCCCAGCTCTTCTCCTTTCAGCTTAACAGAGCATTGTAGAGGAGCTCTGCTTTCTTTATGCTTTATGGACTATGGACAAACCAATAAGCCTGATAGCATCTCAGTCCAAACAGTGATATTTCCCCTCTTGTGTCATGTCAATGGACTTCTGTCTTATGCATCTTTGGCTGGAATCAATATTTGATGTGTTAGAAAAAATCTGATCCTGTTTCTAATATTTGACGTGTTTCTGTTATTTATTTGTAATTAATATCTCAGTTCTAATGAACCAAATGCAACTTTACCCATCATCTGCTCCTAGATCAGTCCTAGGCATGCCTCCCCCTCCCCCTATGTGACATTCGAGGTCTGTGTAGTGGGTTTTGATTTGTGCCAGATGTTAGTCATATCTCTGTCTCTTCTGGGGCCTTCCCTTGTTTTGTGTGATTACAACATCTCACACCTGCTGCAAAAAACTCAGAGTTAAGAGAGGACAACAGTGGGAATTATAGAGAAGACAACAGTGGGAATTATAGAGAAGACAACAGTGAGAATCATAGAGAAGACAACAGTGAGAATCATAGAGAAGACAACAGTGAGAATCATAGAGAAGACAACAGTGAGAATCATAGAGAAGACAACAGAGAGAATCATAGAGAAGACAACAGAGAGAATCATAGAGAAGACAACAGAGAGAATCATAGAGAAGACAACAGAGAATCATAGAATCATAGAGAAGACAACAGAGAATCATAGAATCATAGAGAAGACAACAGTGAGTATCATAGAGAAGGCAACAGTGAGTATCATAGAGAAGACAACAGAGAGAATCATAGAGAAGACAACAGAGAGAATCATAGAGAAGACAACAGAGAGAATCATAGAGAAGACAACAGAGAGAATCATAGAGAAGACAACAGAGAGAATCATAGAGAAGACAACAGAGAGAATCATAGAGAAGACAACAGAGAGAATCATAGAGAAGACAACAGAGAGAATCATAGAGAAGACAACAGAGAGAATCATAGAGAAGACAACAGAGAGAATCATAGAGAAGACAACAGTGAGAATCATAGAGAAGACAACAGTGAGAATCATAGAGAAGACAACAGTGAGAATCATAGAGAAGACAGCAGTGAGTATGATAGAGAAGACAACAGAGAAAACAGCCACAGTATAGATGACTTGCCTCTGGGCCAAAAAAAGAAGCCACATTGAAAGTACGACGTACAGTAATGAAGAGGATGCTCTCATTGACACAACGTGAAGCCGACTATTTGTAGTTCATCTCGTTAGCACACTGGGAAGAGAATTTATGGATTAAGGAATTGATGGATTATGGAGGTTCAAACAAGACGTCCCGTTTTAGTTTGACTCCACTAAGGTTCACCCACAATGTTCCAACCAGCCACCCCAACACCATTCACTCAAAATGTTCCAACTAGCCACCCAAACACCATTCACCCAAAATGTTCCATAAACCAGCCACACCAGCATCATTATGATAAACCAGCAGCAAGATGGACCAAAATATGATCTGAGAAAATACAGTCATCTTTTTTGTATTCTAACTCATTTTACTATTGACATATGTCATATGTTGAATCTGGTATTACAGGTCCATTCTATTTACCTCAATCCTCAGGCCTAGTGGTCAACCAGGAGACAGGGGGAGAGATAAGCTTTTGACTAAAGATCCATGTGTCATGTGTAACCTCAAATTGACCCAAATCTCCCATGAACATCAATACAATATTTATGAGAGAACCTGTTCTGTGCGTTCCTCAAGTGAAGATCCAGTCCATAATGCATGATGTCTAACTAGGGAAGTAGAGGCAGAGTTCTGTATCCCACAAGCCACCACCAAGCTACCACAGACCATTCTCAACATTTATTTAACCGAATACGTATACTTGCGTCGTAAATAGGATGTTTGATTGTGCGAAAAAAATGTTCATATTATCTGACATTTCGAAAATCAAGTATACTTTAAAATCCGGATGTCACACTCTTAAAGGCTTTGACAACAGCTGATCCATTAGATATGGGGATGTGCTACCGAAATCAACGAATAACGGGAAACAACGCAATCGCGGATGATGCATTCTCAGTATGCGAAAATCAAGTATGATATAAATGCCAGGATGTTATACTCATTTTGGCTCTTCATGTAGAAGACTTTGATGCACACTTTTCCACAATGCATTGAAAGAGGTGGGCTGCTAGTGATCGGTCCTACTTCTCTTCAAGTAGCCAAACAACTAAACTAGGCTACTTCAATGGGAAGATGCTGAATAGCAAAGCTTCTGCAGTGGTGTTCAAATGGCTAAGTGTTTCTTGTTCTCTTGAGCATAAGAGCTTTAAAACGAAATACTAGACCATATATATCCACCAAATAGATACAGTGGGGGAAAGTGAACTAGAGGAGTTCTATGTGGATGCTCTATATGATAGATACAGTGGGGGATAGTGAACTAGAGGAGTTCTATGTGGATGCTCTATATGATAGATACAGTGAGGGATAGTGAACTAGGAGTTCTATGTGGATGCTCTATATGATAGATACAGTGGGGGAAAGTGAACTAGAGGAGTTCTATGTAGATGCTCTATATGATAGATACAGTGGGGGATAGTGAACTAGAGGAGTTCTATGTAGATGCTCTATATGATAGATACAGTGGGGGAAAGTGAACTAGAGGAGTTCTATGTAGATGCTCTATATGATAGATACAGTGGGGGAAAGTGAACTAGAGGAGTTCTATGTAGATGCTCTATATGATAGATACAGTGGGGGATAGTGAACTAGAAGAGTTCTATGTAGATGCTCTATATGATAGATACAGTGGGGGATAGTGAACTAGAGGAGTTCTATGTAGATGCTCTATATGATAGATACAGTGGGGGATAGTGAACTAGAAGAGTTCTATGTAGATGCTCTATATGATAGATACAGTGGGGGATAGTGAACTAGAGGAGTTCTATGTGGATGCTCTATATGATAGATACAGTGGGGGAAAGTAAACTAGAGGAGTTCTATGTGGATGCTCTTTCTAGAAAACAGAAGGATTGGATTATTTCTTTACAGGTGAATGACAGTATTATTCCATTTAAACTGGATACAGGTGCACAGGTGAATGTGATATCAGAGACTGAGTTTAAGAGGCCAAGATGAAACTGCATGAAGCTGAAGTTAAAGTGACAGGTTATGCAGGTGCTGAGATTCCAGTTAAAGGGAAGTGCATTGCCAAAGTGTCATACAAGAACACTGCACACATTGTCATTCATCATAGTACCCAAGGATATGCAGGCTATATTATGCCTGTGACAGACTGAACCTTTGTGGTGGAAAGCCAGACAGAGACGGACTATGATGAATTGATGAAGGAGTATAATGACTTATTCCAAGGACTCAGATATCTGCTAGGTGAACACACTATCTGGATACACCAAAACATACCTCCAGTTATTCATCCATCTAGAAAAGTGCCATTCGCTCCAAGTCCAGCGAAAAGAAGAGTTGGACAGAATGGAGAAACTGACTGGTACAGAAGATAGATTATCTCGTCATTGTGGTCAAAAATAATGGAAAACTGAGAGTCTGCCTGGATCAAATGGATCTGAACCCAGCAATAAAAAGAGAAAACTTCACACGTGAGGGAATCATGGTACAGTTTGCAAACACAAAATACTTCAGCAAGTTAGATGCATATTCAGGATTTTGGCAGTTAAAGTTAGACGAGGCCAACAATGTACCTTCAACACCCCTTATGGCAGATACAGGTTCCTGAGATTACCTTTTGGCATTGCCTCAGCACCTGAAGTTGATCACAAAACCATACATCTGATTTATGAACTCATTGTGGGTGTGGACACATGGATGGATGACATTATTGTATGGGGAAAGCAGAGCACGATGTAAGACTACCTTCACTGTTGCTTCCTGTACTTTTTTCAAACTTGAAACTGAACAGAGAGAAATGTCCAAGAGGTTTAATGGCATGGTCAACTATTTGGGAAAATTCATACACAGCCTCTCAGAGAAGATCGCTCTGCTGAGAAGACTGACGTAGAATAATATAGAATGGGAATGGAATCATGAAAATGAGACTGCAAGGAACAACTTGAAAAAAACAGCTGACAGAGGAACCAGTCTTTAGGTTTTACGGCCCAGGGAGACCCATCAAGATATCACCGGATGCATCACAGTGTTAAGTTGCAGAAATACGACAACAACTGGCAAACAGTGGCATATGCATCTCGTTCAATGACCCGGTATTCTCAAATTGAAAAGGAGTTGTTCAGCATAACATGTGCTTGTGAGAGATTCCATTGGTTTGTGTCAGGACAAGTGATCAGCGTTGAAACGGATCACAAACCACTGATTCTGCTCTTTCAAAAGCCATTGAATGACTGTCCGCTGAGAGTCCAAAGAATGTCTAAAATTGGCGCCAGAGAAGAAGGCAGACGTTTTAAGTGTTCCCAACCGATTGTGTTTTTTCCCCGTTTATTTGCGTTTTTTGTAACTTGTTTTTTTAACGTATTTTGTACATCATGTTGCCGATACAGTCTCTTATGACCGAAAATAACTTCTGGACATCAGGACTGCGATTACTTTACCACAGACTGGCAGGATCCTTATTTTCCTTTAATGAGTCTGACGAGCCTGAAACTAACAATATACTGCTTTCTCGGGAACAGGCCCAGATCCCCGTGATTGCCTGAAGAGGAGGAGGAGAAAAAGGGGCCAAAGTGCAGGCTGCCTTCTGAGAATTCGTAGGCGATCTAATAAACCCCCACTTCCTTCCATTCTGCTAGAAAACGTGCAATCTTTGGAGAATAAAATAGATGACCTACGCGCAAGATTAAACTACCAACGGGACATTCAAAACTGTAATATCTTATGCTTCACGGAGTCACGGCTGAACGACGACACTATCAACATACAGCCAGCTGGTTATACACTGTACCGGCAGGATGAAACTGTGGCGTCTGGTAAGACAAGGGGTGGCAGACTATGTATTTTTGTAAATAACAGCTGGTGCACGATATCTAAGGAAGTCTCAAGCTATTGCTCGCCTGAGATAGTGTGGTCTACAGCTTATCGTGAGATATTCTATCTACCTAGAGAGTTTTCATCTGCATTTTTCATAACTGTTTACATACCACCACAGTCAGAGGCCGGCACTAAGACAGCATTGAATGAGCTGTATTCCGCCATAAGCAAACAGGAAAATGCTCACCCAGAGGCGGCGCTCATAGTAGCCGGAGACTTTAATGCAGAAAAACTTAAATCCGTTTTACCACATTTCTATCAGGATGTTAAATGTGCAAAAAGAGAAGAAAAAAACCTCTGGACCACCTTTACTCCACACACAAAGCTCTCCCTCGCACACCATTTGGCAAATCTGATCATAATTCTATCCTCCTGATTACTGCTTAAAAGCTCAAATTAAAGCAGGAAACACCAGTGACTAGATCAAACAGGACTGTTTTGCTAGCACAGACTGGAATATGTTCCAGGATTCCTCCGATGGCATTGAGGAGTACACTACATCAGTCATTGGCTTCATCAATAAGTGGATCGGTGCGGGACTCTAACCCGGAAGCTTATAAGAAATCTCGCTATGCCCTCTGACGAAGCATCAAACAGGCAAAGCATCAACACAGGACTAAGATCAAATCGTACTACACCAGCTCTGACGCTCGTCGGATGTGGCAGGGCTTGAAAACTATTACAGACTACAAAGGAAAGCACAGTCGAGAGCTGCCCAGCGACACGAGCCTAGCAGACGAGCTAAACTACTTCTATGCTCGCTTCGGAGCAAATGGCACTGACTTATGCATGAGAGCACCAGCTGTTCCGGAAGGCTGTCTCTGCTCTCTCTCTGCACTCTCTCTGCAGCCAATGTGAGTAAGACCTTTAAACAGGTCAACATTCACAAGGCCGCAGGGCCAGACGGATTACCAGGATGTGTAATGCGAGCATATGCTGACCAACTAGCAAGTGTCTTCACTGACATTTTCAACCTCTCCCTGTCTGTCTGTAATAACAACATGTTTCAAGCAGACCCCCATAGTCCCTGTGCCCAAGAACACTAAGGTAACGTGTCTAAATGACTACCGACCCGTAGCACTCACGTCTATAGCCATGAAGTGCTTTGAAAGGCTGGTCATGGCTCACATCAACACCATTATCCCAGAAACCCTATCTCTATTACACTCCACATTGCCCTTTCCCACCTGGACAAAAGGAACACCTACGTGAGAATACTATTCATTGACTACAGCTCAGCGTTCAAAACCATAGTGTCTTCAAAGCTCATCAATAAGCTAAGGACCCTGGGACTTAACACCTCCCTCAGCAACTGGATCCCCCGACTTCCTGACGGGCCATGCCCAGGTGGTAAGGGTAGGTAACAACATATCCGCCACGCTGATCCTCAACACAGGGGCCCCTCAGGGGTGCGTGCTCAGTCCCCTCCTGTACTCCCTGTTCACTCATGACTGCACAGCCAGGCAGGTCTCCAACACCATCATTAAGTTTGCCAATGACACAACAATGGTAGGCCTGATCACCGACAACATCGAGACAGCCTATAGGGAGGAGGTCAGAGACCTTGCCGCGTGGTGCCAGGACAAAGGATCAAGACAAAGGAGATGACTGTGGACTACAGGAATAAGAGGACCGAGCACTCCCCCATTCTCAACGACGGGGCTGCAGTGGAGCAGCTTGAGAGCATCAAGTTCCTTGGTGTCCACATCAACAACAAACTAACATGGTCCAAACACACCAAGACAGTCGTGAAGAGGGCGCGACAAAACCTATTCCCCCTCAGGAGACTGAAAAGATTTGGCATGGGTCCTCAGAAGGTTCTATAGCTGCACCATCCTGACTGGTTGCATCACTGCCTGGTATGGCAACTGCTTGGCCTCTGACCGCAAGGCACTACAGAGGGTAGTGCAAGCTTCCTGCCATCCAGGACCTCTATACCAGGCTGTGTCAGATTAAGGCCCTAAAAATTGTAAAAGACCCCAGCCACCCTGGTCATAGACTGTTCTCTCTGCTACTGCATGGCAAGTGGTACCGGAGCGCCAAGTCTAGGTCCAAGAGGCTTCTAGAGGAAAAAGAAACACACACCTATTTAGGCGAGGTGCTGGCTAGCGGAGTGGAAAACTTGAAAATAAAGGAGAGCCGCACACTCTAAGAGCTCAGGCCGAGGACAAAGTCTACTTCTGAGGAAACCCTGACAAGGGAGGTCCTGCTCCTCCTCTCCACGGCAGACGCAGTTGTGATGACGCTTACTTCGATCCACCTCTGTCTGATCAACACTTTATAACCAGCACCTCATCAGCTTCCAGTGGCAGTTTTTTATTCAATGAGAGACTGGACCGACGGAAGGGCGGAGGTGGCCGCAGGCACGCACACCGATGAGATGCCGCACCTGATGGGGTAAGAAGAAACGACTACCAGAGGCAGAGGGGACCATTCACACAGTCCCAGAACACACGGGACTGAGTGTCTTTTAATTTATCAAGCAAGATATTGAGCCCTACCCATGTCTCCTTGCTTAATAAAGGGTTATATTTTGTGCCTACAACTCAGTTCAATGATTTTGATGTTAAGGTAGACATGTTTAAGTTTTTTACAAACACTTTAGCTCCCCTAATCCTGATATTTCTATTGAACCAGTACGTTACTCACCTGCACATACTCCGACTCCTTTTAGAAGCAAGAGTTATTTTATTCCTCCAGCCAATCGCAATCACTCTATCGAGACATATTGCAGACTTGTTGAAAAAGATGTTGCCCATCTCCTTAAGAACAAACAGGAGTACAAATCTTTCCATAATTTACCTAAGGATGAAAAACAAGCTTTGTTTGATTTACAATCCGATACGTCAGTCCTTATCCGCCCTGCTGATAAGGGTGTGTCAGTTTGACTTCTGAATAGGAAAGCTTATGTAAATGTAAATGGTGTCATAGACAACTGCTTGACAACACCTTTTACAAGAAACTCAGAAGTGACCCCACTTCCCAATTTCAGAACACTATCTTTACTGTCTTAGATGGATATTTAATTTCTGGTCAGATGACCAAAAAAGAACACGACTCTTTGGCTATTCAACACCCTAAAATTGCCACTTTCTATACTTTGCCAAAATTACATAAGCAGAACAGCTCCCCTCCTTTGTAAAGGACACCAGCAGTATGATCTCTATTATTGAATCTCTTGATCCTCTTCCTGAGAATACCTTGTTAGTTACTTTTGATGTTGAGTCGATATACACAAATATTCCACATGAGGGCGGTATTGAAGCTATGGAACATGTTCTTCTGCAACGTGACCCTAATGAACTACCTTCCAGTGACTGCATTATAACATTGGCTGAAATAGTACTCACACATAACTACTTCATATCTCTAAATTATTTCTTTATTCAGACGAAGGGTACTGCTATAGGATCCCCCATGGCTCCTAACTATGCTAATTTGTATGTGGGTTACATGTAGAAATAGTCTATTTTCAATCCTCTCCAAAATGTTTTCTTGCCTAACATCATTATTTGGAAATGGTATATTGATGATATTTTTGTTCTATAGAGGGGTGATGCAAAACAGCTCCAGGCGTTTTATGCTTTTCTTAACTCCTGTTCTGAACATTTGAGATTTACTATGCAATCTGATTGATACATGTCAAATCAGTTTTCTTGATCTTCTGATGTTGTGTGAAAATAATGTTCTATACACTGATCTTTACAGGAAACCTACTGATCGTAACAGTTTGTTGAGGGTGACAGTTGTCACCCACTTCCCTTGAAAAATAGTTTTACAGACAATTCTGTTGAATCAAAAGAATTTGCAAAAAACAATCAGATTCCGACAGAAATATGGCTGAGACGCAAAGAAAATTCAAGGAGAGGGGGTACAAAAATGAGCAGATTAATACTGCCATTGAGAAAATTCAAAACAAAACGAGACATGACCTTTTCCGAGGTCAGTCTTGTAAAAAGAAGCATTCTTGCGTTCTAACTACCCGCTATTCAAAGTGCTCGGAACAAATTAAGTGAGTCGTTCACAAACATTGGCACATCCTAAAATCCCATGATCGTCTCGGTAATGTGTTTTTGGACCTTCCCTTGGTCATTTCTCGCGGGGCAGAAATCTCCCAGACCAATTGGTAAACTCTGATTTACCACCCCAAGATATCCCTGAACAACGTCTATTTGCGCCACTACTGGATGGAAACTACAAGTGTAATGGCTGTGCTCAATGCAATGGCACTTATAAATGTAGATCCTTCATACACCCCCAAACAGGGAAACAGATCCCAATCAAAGGTGTTACGTGCTCCACTAAGGCAGTTATTTATCTTATAACTTGCCCTTGTGGTAAACATGTTCCGGCCCACTTTTTGGAAGCAAACCACTCGATTTCGTCTATGCGTTATATTGGCATCGAACATGTCACCCTCCCTAGGAGAGGGGGTGACCTCGATAATTTATTGTTAAAATGAGAGGCTGCCTGGATCCTTAATTTAAAGACCCTTGCTCCCTTCGGTCTCAACGTAGACTTTGATCTAAAGCCATTCTTGTGATTATTGTGACTTTGCCATTGTAATTGTTTGTAAGCTTGTGTCGTCTAAAATGAATCTATGATCGTATGCTGTCCATTTGTTTTTTGTATGTTGTTCTTTGTATGTAATTTTAATATTTGAGAATTAACCAATGATATTAGGCCATACTTGGCCATGATTAAAGACACCTGTGTGTGTCTTTTGACACTATATAAACGAGTCACCCTGCAGTGTTTGTGATTATATCCTGATGAAGACAGCTTGCCTGTCGAAACGTTGGACATTACATTTTTGCATCTGCGCTCTTAGAGTGTGCGGCCCTCCTTTATTTCCAAGAGGCTTCTAAACAGCTTCTACCCCCAAGCCATAAGACTCCTGAACACCTAATCAAATAGCTACCCAGACCATTTGCATTGCCCCCCCCCCCCTCCCCCTCTTTTACACCACTTCTACTCTCTGTTGTTATCATCTATGCATAGTCACTTTAATAACTCTACCTACATGTACATATTACGTCAACTAACCGGTGCCCCTGCACATTGATCCTGTACCGGTACCCCCCGTACATAGTCTCACTATTGTTATTTTACTGTTGCTCTTTAATTACTTGTTACTTTCATTTCTTATTCTTATCTGTATTTTTTTAAACTGCGTTGTTGGTTAGGGGCTCGTAAGCATTTCACTGTAACATTTCACTACACCTGTTGTATTCAGCGGATGTGACTAACAGAATTTGATTGGATGATGATCAAACTACAACCCTCTGAATGTAGAAAACACACCAAGAAAGATGTGCACAGCAGAAACTCTTTCTAGAGCTGATGACCCGAAGGCGCTAGCGAGCACCAAAGCAGATGAACAAGTGAGAGCTTACGTGGACATGATCACAACAGCATTGCCAGTCGCAGATACAGATTTAAATCATACAGACTGAGACAGAAAAAGACACAACACTGACAAACCTGAAGAAAACAATCCTCAATGGATGGCCTAACATGAAACAAGACCGTTCATAAGACATAACTGAATACTGTAATTGCAGAGCTAAACTGACAGCAATTGGAAACATTGTCTCCAAAGGAAGCAAAATACTAATTCCGAAAAGTCTGAGAAAAGAAATGCTAAATAAGATGAATGAAGGCCACCGAAGAACCGAGAAGTGCAAGAACCCTGCTGAGACATTAAAGCCCTGCCCTGCACCTGAGAGATCATACCAAAAGGTAGGTCTCTCAGGCCTCTCTCAACACTACCACCACAGATGCTGTGATAACCTGTATGAAATCCATATTCTCCTGACTCCTGAGATAATGAACCGCAATTCTCTAATGCAAAGTTCAAACAATTCAGCAAGGACTGGGACTTCGTCTACACTACATCAAGTCCACACTTCCCACAATCAAATGGAATGGTGGAGAAATCTGTTCAGTCAGTGAAGAGACTGATGTACAAAGTAAAAGACAGTGGAACTGCCTTCTACAGGAACCTGCTTGTATACCGCACAACGACACTTGAGACCAGCACAGCTCCTCATGGGACGCAGACTGAGGACCAACTGACCCATCAAAGAGCACCTCCTAAAAATGAAAGAGCGAGAGAAAGTGAGGAAGTTCAAGGAACAACAAAAAACTAAGTAAAAGTTCTACTATGACAAAGGAACAAGAAACCTCCATGAACTCCAACCTGGGCACAATGTGAGGAACAAGAAACCTCCATGAACTACAACCTGGGCACAATATGAGGGACAAGAAACCTGACTGAACTCCAAACTGGGCACAATGTGAGGAACAAGAAACCTGACTGAACTACAACCTGGGCACAATGTGAGGAACAAGAAACCTCCATGAACTACAACCTGGGCACAATATGAGGGACAAGAAACCTGACTGAACTCCAACCTGGGCACAATGTGAGGAACAAGAAACCTCCATGAACTACAACCTGGGCACAATATGAGGGACAAGAAACCTGACTGAACTACAACCTGGGCACAATGTGAGGGACAATAAACCTGACTGAACTACAACCTGGACACAATGTGAGGGACAAGAAACCTGACTGAACTACAACCTGGGCACAATGTGAGGGACAAGAAACCTGACTGAACTACAACCTGGGCACAATGTGAGGGACAAGAAACCTGACTGAACTACAACCTGGGCACAATGTGAGGGACAAGAAACCTGACTGAACTACAACCTGGGCACAATGTGAGGGACAAGAAACCTGACTGAACTACAACCTGGACACAATGTGAGGGACAAGAAACCTGACTGAACTACAACCTGGGCACAATGTGCGGAACAAAGACAAAACAAACACATGGAGACAGAAAGGAACAGTAATCACTGAAGTACAGCCAAGGTCACACAACATACAAACAGAAGCTGGTGCTGTTTTACGGAGAAATGGTTGCGATCTTCTAAGGGGCCATCAACAGACCATCATGACACAGACACTGATGAAGAGGCTGAAAGCACAGCTCTGACAGCAGTGGGGCGTGAAGAACAAACCATCATGACACAGACACGTTTTTTCCCAAGATAGCATAGCAATGCGGATGTGTTTGTTGTTGTCCCGTGTAAATGTGATGTTTTTTTCATCTTTTTTGTATATTTCAATCTCTTTTTCCATTTTTTAATTAAATATACCTTCCGGCAACCCGCCTCACCCAATGTGATACGGATCTGCTATTTTTAGGTCTTATAGCTAGAACCTCCATCAGAAGCTAGCCATCAGACGCTGATTAGCTACTAGCTATTTAGTCATTGTTAGCCACTGCTAGCGGCCTTTACCTTTAGCTCAGACACCAGCCACTTTTTGCCTGGATAATACCTGCCAGTCTGCACAGCGCGATATCAACCCTGAGCATACCGGACTGCTTTTCTCCACTACATCACTGGATTCCTGCCGTAAGCTTTGGACCATTGCACCAGATCATCGCAGCTAGCTAGCTGCTACCAATTGGCCCATCTCCCGGCCTGCTCAGTGGACCCTATGATCACTCGGCTACACAGCTGATGCCTCCTGGACTCTTCACTAACACGACTAGAAGCCACTAAATCACCGGATTCCTGCCGTAAGCTCTGGACCACCGGATCATCGCAGCTAGCTAACTGCTACCGAGTGGCTATAGTGGCAAACGCCCTTGTCCCGAAGCTGGCACCAGTTAACCTTGAGCCAGGCGCATCTCCCGGCTAGCAAACAAAATTACTCCAGCTCGACCAGCACAAAAACATCCTGTGGCATACTTCACTAGCGTTGAAAAGTCCCTGTGATATGCAACTTTTCAGGGAAATCAGGAACAAATACACACAGTCAGTTAGGAAAGCAAAGGCTAGCTTTTCAAACAGAAATTTGCATCCTGTAGCTCTAACTCCAAAATGTTTTGGGACACCGTAAAGTCCACGGAGAATAAGAGCACCTCCTCGCAGCTGCCCACTGCACTAAGGCTAGGAAACACTGTCACCACCGATAAGTGAACGATAATCGAGAATTTCAATAAGCATTTCTCTACGGCTGGCCATGCTTTTCTCCTGGCTACCCCAACTCCGGCCAACAGCTCCGTACCCCCGCAGCTACTTGCCCAAGCCTCCCCAGCTTCTCCTTCACCCAAATCCAGATAGCAGATGTTCTGAAAGAGCTGCAAAACTTAGACCCGTACAAATCAGCTGGGCTAGACAATCTGGACCCTCTCTTTCTAAAATTATCTGCCACCATTGTTGCAACCCCTATTACTAGTCTGTTCAACCTCTCTTTCATATTGTCCGAGATTCCCAAAGATTGGAAAGCTGCCGCGATCATCCCCCTCTTCAAAGGGGGTGACACCCAAACTGTTACAGACCTATATCCATCCTGCCCTGCCTTTCTAAAGTCTTCAAAAGCCAAGTTAACTGTCTACTACTCAGGCCTAGCTGCTAATATATGCATATTATTATTATATTTGGATAGAAAACACTCTGAAGTTTCTAAAACTGTTTGAATGATGTCTGTGAGTATAACAGAACTCATATGACAGGCGAAAACCTGAGGAAAGAATCCAACCAGGAAGTGGGAAATCTGAGGTTTGAAGTTTTTCAACTCCTTCCCTATCGAATGCACAGTGTCTATGGGGTCAAATTGCAAAAAGCATCAAACAAGGTTCTAAAGACTGTTGACATCTAGTAGAAACATGTCAAATGATGTATACAATCAATCTTTAGGATGCTTTTAACATAAATCTTCAATAATGTTCAAACCGGAGAATTCCTTTGTCTTCAGAAATGCAATGTAACTCAAGCTAACTCTCACGTGAACGTGCGTGGCCAGCTCGTGACATCCACTAGATGTCAACA
Source organism: Oncorhynchus keta (assembly GCF_023373465.1). Classification (NCBI taxonomy): domain Eukaryota; kingdom Metazoa; phylum Chordata; class Actinopteri; order Salmoniformes; family Salmonidae; genus Oncorhynchus; species Oncorhynchus keta. The sequence goes on along the minus strand of NC_068422.1, from coordinate 13,403,247 downwards.
GTCTTTAGAACCTTGTTTGATGCTTCTACTGTGAAGTGAGAGGGGAATGAATCCGAGGTCTGCCAGAGAGCCATGAGCTGGCCACTCACGTTCACGTGAGAGTTAGCTTGAGTTCCATTGCATTTTCGGTAAAGCTTTTTTGAAATCTGACTCAGCGGTTGCATTAAGGAGCAGTGTATCTATAATTCCGTGCAAAATAGTTATATCTTTTATCAATGTTTATTATGAATATTTCTGCAAATTGATGTGTCTCTCTGCAAAATCACCGGATGTTTTGGAACTACTGAACGTTACGCGCCAATGTATACTGATATTTTCTTTATATAAATATGAACTTTATCGAACAAGTTAACTTGTTATTTTTCACCTTTATTTAACCAGGTAGGCTAGTTATGTATTGTGTAACATGAAGTCCTATGAGTGTCATCTGATGAAGATCATCAAAGGTTAGTGATTCATTTATCTCTATTTCTGCTTTTTGTGACTCCTCTCCTTGGCTGGAAAAATGGCTGTGTTTTTCTGTCACTTGGCTCTGACCTAACATAATCGTTTGGTTTGCTTTCGTCGTAAAGACTTTTTGAAATCGGACACTATGGTAGGATTAACAAGAAGTGTATCTTTAAAATGGTGTAAAATTCTTGTATGCTTGAGGAATTTTAATTATGGGATTTCAGTTGTTTTGAATTTGGCGCCCTGCACATTCACTGGCTGTTGTCATATCGATCCCGTTACCGGGATCTCAGCCCAAAGAGGTTTTAACAAACAGATCACTGACCATTTCGAATCCCACCGAACCTTCTCGGCTGTGCAATCCAGTTTCCGAGCTGGTCACGGGTGCACTTCAGCCACGCTCAAGGTACTAAACAATATCATAACCGCCATCAATAACAGACAGTACTGTGCAGCCGTCTTCATCGACCTGGCCAAGGCTTTCGACTCTGTCAATCACTTATTCTTATCGGCAGACTTAACAGCCTTTGTATCTCAAATAACTGCCTCGCCTGGTTCACCAACTACTTCTCAGATAGAGTTCAGTGTGTCAAATCGGAGGGCATGTTGTCCGGACCTCTGGCAGTCTCTATGGGGGTGCCACAGGGTTCAATTATTGGGCTGACTCTTTTCTCTGTATATATCAACGATGTTGCTCTTGCTGCCGGTGATTCCTTGATCCACGTCTACGCAGACGACACCCTTCTGTATACATCTGGCCCCTCTTTGGACACTGTGTTAACAAACCTCCAAACGAGCTTCAATGCCATACAACTCTCCTTCTGAGGCCTCTTAAATGCTAGTAAAACTAAATGCATGCTGCCCACACCCGCCCGCCTGACTAACATCACTACTCTGGACGGTTCTGACTTAGAATATGTGGACAACTACAAATACCTAGGTGTCTTGCCAGACTGTAAACTCTCCTTCCAGACTCATATTAAGCATCTCCAATTCAAAATTAAATCTAGAATCGGCTTCCTATTTCGCAACAAAGCCTCCTTCACTCACGCTGCCAAACATTCTCTGCTAACAATGACTGGAACGAATTGCAAAAATCGCTGAAGTTGGAGACATATCTCCCTCACTAACTTTAAGCATCAGCTATCTGAGCAGCTTACCGATCGCTGCAGCTGTACAAAGTCCATCTGTATATAGCCCATCCAACTACCTACCTCATCCCCATATTGCTTTTATTTACTTTATTTTCTCTTTTGCACACCAGTTTTTCTACTTGCATATCATCATCTGCACATCTGTCATTCCCGTGTTAATTTGCTAAATTGTAATTACTTCGCTACTATGACCTATTTATTGTCTTACCTCCTTCCTCTATTTGCACACACTGTATATAGACATTTTCTATTGTGTTATTGACTGTACGCTTGTTTATTCCATGTGTAACTCTGTGTTTTTTGTCGCACTGCTTTGCTTTATCTTGGCCAGGTCGCAGTTGTAAATGAGAACTTGTTCTCAACTGGCCTACCTGGTTAACCTCTTGCTCCTACCTGACACGCAGGCGTCCCATCTAGACATCTGGAAATGCAAATGCGCTACGGTTAATGCTAATAGTACTAGTTAAAACTCAAACGTTCATTAAAATACACATGCAGGGTATTGAATTAAAGCTACACTCGTTGTGAATCCAGGCAACAAGTCAGATTTTTAAAATGCTTTTCGGCGAAAGCATGAGAAGCTATTATCTGATAGCATGTAACACCCCAAAAGACCCGCAGGGGACATAAAAAACCAAATAATTAGCATAGTCGTCGCTACACAAACCGCACAAATAAAATATAAAACATTCATTACCTTTGACCATCTTCTTTGTTGGCACTCCTAGATGTCCCATAATCACTATTGGGTATTTATTTCGATTAAATCAATCCATATATAGCCTAGATATCGATCTATGAAGACTGTGTGATAAACGAAAAAAATAGCGTCTTATAACGTAACGTCATTTTTTTAAATTAAAAAAGTCGACGACAAACTTTCACAAAACACTTCGAAATACTTTTGTAATGCAACTTTAGGTATTAGTACACGTTAATAAGCGATCAAATTGAGCACGAGGCGATGTATATTCTATATGGGGTACGTCTGGAAATAATGTCCGGGTAAATCTCAACCAAAATATCCGGTCCGAGACCTGAACAAATGGCTTGTCTCTTCTTCGTTTGACCAAGAAACAAAGCCTAGGCAAATGACAAGACTGTTGACATCGTGTGGAAGCTGTAGGTATTGCAACCTCAGCCCCATTTAATGTGGTTCGCCTTTATCAATGGGTTGAAGTGGCGGATGGATATATATTTCAATTTTCAGTGATCAGATTTTCCTGCGCTTTTCGATGAAACGCACGTTCTGTTATAGTCACAGCCGTGATTTAACCAGTTTTATAAACGTCTGAGTGTTTTCTATCCACACATACTAATCATATGCATATACTATATTCCTGGCATGAGCAGCAGGGCGCTGAAATGTTGCGCGATTTTTAACAGAATGTTCGAAAAAGTAGGGGGTAGGAGTAACAGGTTAAATAAAGGTGAAATAAAGAAATAACAAAGAGGCTGAAAGCACATCTCTGGCAGCAGCCCAGTGTGAAGAACACCATCATGACAGACACTGTTGAAAAGGCTGAGAGCACATCTCTGGCAGCAGCCCAGTGTGAAGAACACCATCATGACAGACACTGTTGAAAAGGCTGAGAGCACATCTCTGGCAGCAGCCCAGTGTGAAGAACACCATCATGACAGACACTGTTGAAAAGGCTGAGCAGCCCAGTGTGAAGAACACCATCATGACAGACATCTCTGAGAGCACATCTCTGGCAGCAGCCCAGTGTGAAGAACACCATCATGACAGACACTGTTGAAAAGGCTGAGAGCACATCTCTGGCAGCAGCCCAGTGTGAAGAACACCATCATGACAGACACTGTTGAAAAGGCTGAGAGCACATCTCTGGCAGCAGCCCAGTGTGAAGAACACCATCATGACAGACACTGTTGAAAAGGCTGAGAGCACATCTCTGGCAGCAGCCCAGTGTGAAGAACACCATCACTGACTGAGACACTGTTGAAAACACCATCATGACAGCTGAAAGGCTGAGGCTCTCTGGCAGCACATCTCTGGCAGCAGCCCAGTGTGAAGAACACCATCATGACAGACACTGTTGAAAAGGCTGAGGGCACATCTCTGGCAGCAGCCCAGTGTGAAGAACACCATCATGACAGACACTGTTGAAAAGGCTGAGAGCACATCTCTGGCAGCAGCCCAGTGTGAAGAACACCATCATGACAGACACTGTTGAAAAGGCTGAGAGCACATCTCTGGCAGCAGCCCAGTGTGAAGAACACCATCATGACAGACACTGTTGAAAAGGCTGAGAGCACATCTCTGGCAGCAGCCCAGTGTGAAGAACACCATCATGACAGACACTGTTGAAAAGGCTGAGAGCACATCTCTGGCAGCAGCCCAGTGTGAAGAACACCATCATGACAGACACTGTTGAAAAGGCTGAGAGCACATCTCTGGCAGCAGCCCAGTGTGAAGAACACCATCATGACAGACACTGTTGAAAAGGCTGAGAGCACATCTCTGGCAGCAGCCCAGTGTGAAGAACACCATCATGACAGACACTGTTGAAAAGGCTGAGAGCACATCTCTGGCAGCAGCCCAGTGTGAAGAACACCATCATGACAGACACTGTTGAAAAGGCTGAGAGCACATCTCTGGCAGCAGCCCAGTGTGAAGAACACCATCATGACAGACACTGTTGAAAAGGCTGAGAGCACATCTCTGGCAGCAGCCCAGTGTGAAGAACACCATCATGACAGACACTGTTGAAAAGGCTGAGAGCACATCTCTGGCAGCAGCCCAGTGTGAAGAACACCATCAGAAGATTCACACATCAGTTAACGTACCAGAAAGACTTACTGAGAGTTGTCAGGGACTCTAAGGACAATTAAAACAGTTGAGAGTATATTACTTCTGTGGCTGTTACTTCTGTGGCTCAGTTGGTAGAGCATGGCGCTTGTAACGCCAGGGTAGTGGGAACACCATTGACAGATTCTGAGAGCACATCTCTGGGACCACCCATCATGACGACACTGTTGAATGTATGCACATCATGACTGTAAGGCGCTTTGGATAAAACACCATCATGACGTCTGAGCTAAATGGCATATATTATTATTATTATTATTATACTACTGTAGTATTTTCACTAGTGGTCCTACTAAGCATATAGTTAATAACATTTTGTTGACAACATTGAAATGCTGTTTACAATTCATTTTGTTATTACACTTTGAGTACAGAAAGAAATGGTTCATTTTGAAAAGTAAAATACTTTCATTTAAAGAAAGGGAGATGTAATGATATAACCAAACAGTGTTTGCTAGATTGATTACAATACCTGAACGGATAACGCATGCACAGGAGAGATACTCTTTGGCAGTTGAACATTGAGTTGTATGAATATGTGCCTCCCGTCAAGATGTAAACACTATATTCTTTCAGTAAACATGAATTATGTTTCATTACGTGGTATTCATTGAACCCTAATAGCACAACACCCACAACCAGCCTGAGAGGCCTAAAACTCCATCCATATTCTATTCAGAGTTTAGTGAAATTAATCTAATTGGAAATGAGCTATCATCAGGCTGGTTAATGCCATGCATGTCTGTTGAATTTGGAGAAATCCACGTGCACTCTGCCCCGCCCCACCTATTCAGTCAGTCAGGCAGGTGCCGCTACTGCGTTGAGGCTGTGGCATACTGCTTGCTTTTTACTAAACAGTACGTGCTAAATTGTATGTGACGATTACATAGTATGCAGTTTAAGTATTCTAACACGGACAGTTTCACCTAGAGTGAGTTCACCAGGTCCCACTCAATTATCTATCTCCACTAATCTTCTTCTGATCTGGTATCAGTACAGAGTTTTCTCTAATTGAGGCAGCTGCTTGATAGTTATGGCATTTACCACAAAGCGTTGAACCTGGTTGGCTCGATGCTTTGTGGTAAAATACCTCACATTCCTCCTGAGAGACCAGGCCATTCCTCCCCATTTCATCCCACTCAGTTCTGCTTCTGGTGGCGTGAACCGTGATGGTGTGGAATGGCTGCACAGCTGCAGAACCAAAACCACTCTGCCAGCCTGATTCAGCTACGAGGCTTTTGGGAAACTAACCCCCTAGGCTTCAGTCATGGGCATGAGAATGCAGGCATAGCAGAAATAAGATGGTATTTCTGAGTTCTCATCAATCCAGTGGAGATGAATTACTTACACACAAGCCTCAAACATCAACCGTTTCAGTCAATCTTCGTCAAGTTTAAGTCAATCTTTATCCATGGCTAGTTCAATACTGTATATAATAATCACAGACATGTAAAGGCTTGCTATGCTGAACTTGGTACAGGGTTGAATCTATCAATACCATTTCCAGGCATTTCTAAGCAGTGGTAAAGACGTTCTATTCAGTATTGCAGGATTCCAGCCCAGCTGGAGCTCAGACTGACAGCATGTGTAAGAGGATGGTTATCAGCCAAGCCAATTTTCACGGCTTGGTAATCTCCTGAGGGACTGAGTCCAAACTGTGAAATTTAAGGAGAGGAAGGAGAGGAGAGAGAACACGAAAAGTAAGAGAAGAAGAAAAATCCATGACATGTTGAAGAAGAAAAGAGAAAGAAGAAAGAGAGAGAGAAGAAAGAGAGAGAAGAGAGAGGCGCTGTGGTAATTCTACTGGGACCCTAGAGCTGATGACCCTAAGCTAGCAAGCTGTGATCGACTCAGTTTGTTTCTGAGCTAAAGGTCCTATGTTCATAAGGATAATAAAGCAGGAAATGCCTATACAAGGTACAGTATACTGTTCCTATGCCTTAAACTGAAGGTCTGCTTCTAGATACAGGTAACTACCAAAATAATGGAAACATTTGAGTAACTTAGGGATGTTGACTGGGGTAGGGGTAGCCAAGTGGAAAACATGGCCAGCCATAGAAAAATGTGTGTTGAAATTCTCAATTATAGTGGATTTATCGGTGGTGACAGTGTTTTCTAGTCTCAGTGCAGTGGGCAGCTGTGAGGAGGTGCTCTTATTCTCCATGGACTTTACATTGTCCCAGAATTTTTTTGAGTTTGTGCTACAGGATGCAAATTTCTGCTTGAAAAAGCTAGCCTTAGCTTTCCTAACTGCCTGTGTATATTGGTTCCTAACTTCCCTGAAAAGTTGCATATTGGGGGGCTGTTCGATGCTACTGCAGAATGCCACAGGATGTTTTTGTGCTGGTCAAGGGCAGTCAGGTCTGGTTCAAAATTGTTTGAATGCGGCATGCTTATTTGGGGCGGCAGGGTAGCCTAAGTGGTTAGAGCGTTGGTCTAGTAACCGGAAGGTTGCAAGTTCAAACCCCCGAGCTGACAAGGTTCAAATCTGTCATTCTGCCCCTGAACAAGGCAGTAACTGACTGTTCCTAGGCAGTCATTGAAAATAAGAATTTGTTCTTAACTGAATTGCCTGGTTAAATAAAGGTAAAATAAAAAAATGTAAGATGGTGAGGAAGGCACTTTTGAAGAATAACCAACCTCTACTGAGTTCCATATCCGGGCCAGGTCGATTAGAAAGGCCTGCTCACTGAAGTGTTTTAGGGAGCGTCTGACAGTGATGAGGGGTGGTCGTTTGACCGCAGACCCATTACGGATGCAGGCAATGAGGCAGTGAATGCTGAGAACTTGGTTGAAAACAGCAGAGGTGTATTTGGAGGGAAAGTTGGTTAGGATGATATCTATGAGGGTGCCCGTGTTTACAGCTTTGGGGTTGTACCTGGTAAATTCATTGATAATTTGTGTGAGATTGAGGGCATCAAGCTTAGATTGTAGGATGTTCGGGGTGTTAAGCATATCCCATTTTAGGTCACTTATTAGCACGAGCTCTGAAGATAGATGGGGGGCAATCAGTTCACATATGGTGTCCAGAGTACAGCTGGGGGCAGAGGGTGGTCTATAGCAAGCGGCAACAGTGAGAGACTTGTTTCTGAAAATCTGGATTTTTAAAAGTAGAAGCTGGAATTGTTTGGGTAAAGACCTGGATTGTGTTACAGAACTCTCCAGGCTATCTCTGCAGTAGATTGCAACACCACCCCCTTGGCAGTTCTATCTTATCGTAAAATGTTATAGTTAGGGATGGAAATGTCAGTGTTTTTGGTGGTCTTCCTAAGCCAGGATTCAGACACGGCTAGGACATCTGGGTTGGCAGAGTGTGCTAAAGCAGTGAATAAAACAAACTTAGGGAGGAGGCTTCTAATGTTAACATGCATGAAACCAAGGATTATGGTTACAGAAGTTGAGCTAGGCACTGCAGGGCCTGGATTAACCTCTACATCATCAGAGGAACAGAGGAGGAGTAGGATAAGGGTACGGCCAAAGGCTATAAGAACTGGTCGTCTAGTAAGTCTGGAACAGAGAGTAAAAGGAGCAGGTTTCTGGGCGCGATAGAATAGACTCAAGGCATAATGTATAGACAAAGGTATGGTAGGATGTGAATACAGTGGAGGTAGGCCTAGGCATTGAGTGATGATTGCCAGGTCGCAGTTGCAAATGAGAACTTGTTCTCAACTAGCCTACCTGGTTAAATAAAGGTGAAATAAAAAATATACAAATTATGATGAGAGAGATATTGGTAATTTAAAGGTCATTTATATAAATACTGGGCAGGCCATTATTGTGGCTACCATGGCTATGCCCCATAGGATGACAATTCCCCCATCCACTGGGCACAAATGGTCACTCAATGGTTTGATGAGCATGAAAATGATGTAAACCAGATTTAGTCTTATTCACCAGATCAAAAAAACAATTGAACACTTATAGGAGATTCTGTAACAGCGCCTGAGACAGCATTTTACACCACCATCAACAAAACCCCAAATGATGGAATTTCCCCCCAAAACAATTCTACACATTTTTTTTATCGCTTTTTCGTGGTATCGAATTGACCCATCCTGTACGGACTCGGGAGAGGCGAAGGTCAAGAGTCATTCGTCCTCCAAAACACAACCCAGCCAAGTCACACTGGTTCTTGACAGAATGCCCACTTAACTTGGAAACCAGCCGCAACAATGTATCGGAAGAAACACCGTACACCTGGCGACCGTGTCAACATGCATTGCACCTAGCATGCCACAGGAGTCGCTAGTGCACATCGGGACAACAACATCCCTGCCCTAACCCGGGGCACCACTCCATGGGTCTCCCAGCCGCAATCGACTGGGACATAGCCTGGACATGAACCAGGATCTCTAGTGGCAAAGCTAGCACTGCGGTGAAGTGCCTTAGACCATTGCACCATTCAGGAGATGATGCAGTTTATTGTGGAAGAATGGTGTCGCATCCCTCCAATAGAGTTCCAGAAATTGGAGAATTCATGGCAAGGTGCATTGAAACTGTTCTGGCTCGTGGTGGCCCATTGCCCAATTAAGACACTTTATGTTGGTGTTTCATTTATTTTTGCAGTTACCCGTATCTTATAGGTGTAGTATTCTCTCAATTTGCAAGTTAAGCTTATATCTCGTAAATTATGTAAATGACAAATTATATTCAAATGGATTGGAAAAATCCTATATGGAAAATTCACTGAAGTTTCAACAGTTCATTATGGCATATTTGACTGCCAGGAAACCCTGAAAACAATATATATATATATATATATCATGCCAGGTGAGTTCAAAAGCCTGGGCAGAAGGCAGATCTTCCCGTCTGTCAGTTTGTCATTTTTAAACAGTGAGTTGATGACAGAGACCCAGAATGAAAGAGAAAGAGAGATAGAGGCAGGGGGAAATGGACAGACCTGCCATAAAGCTCTCTCAGGGGAGAAGAGAGAGGCAGGGGGAAATGGACAGACCTGCCATAAAGCTCTCTCAGGGGAGAAGAGAGAGGCAGGGGGAAATGGACAGACCTGCCATAAAGCTCTCTCAGGGGAGAAGAGAGAGGCAGGGGGAAATGGACAGACCTGCCATAAAGCTCTCTCAGGGGAGAAGAGAGAGGCAGGGGGAAATGGACAGACCTGCCATAAAGCTCTCTCAGGGGAGAAGAGAGAGGCAGGGGGAAATGGACAGACCTGCCATAAAGCTCTCTCAGGGGAGAAGAGAGAGGCAGGGGGAAATGGACAGACCTGCCATAAAGCTCTCTCAGGGGAGAAGAGAGAGGCAGGGGAAATGGACAGACCTGCCATAAAGCTCTCTCAGGGGAAGAGAGAGAGGCAGGGGAAATGGACAGACCTGCCATAAAGCTCTCTCAGGGGAGAAAATGAGAGCCAGGCAGGGGAGAGAAATGGACAGACCTGCCATAAAGCTCTCTCAGGGGAGAAGAGAGGGCAGGGGAAATGGACAGACCTGCCATAAAGCTCTCTCAGGGAGAAGAGAGAGGCAGGGGGAAATGGACAGACCTGCCATAAAGCTCTCTCAGGGGAGAAGAGAGAGGCAGGGGGAAATGGACAGACCTGCCATAAAGCTCTCTCAGGGGAGAAGAGAGAGGCAGGGGGAAATGGACAGACCTGCCATAAAGCTCTCTCAGGGGAGAAGAGAGAGGCAGGGGGAAATGGACAGACCTGCCATAAAGCGTTCCCAGGGGAGAGTAGAGAGGCAGGGGGAAATCTGAGTGTCTCCTCCCCAACTGGCACAAACTGCCTGGGAACATTAACACTATCACACTGTCACAACTACCCACTGCAGTCAGTCTGCAGATTACGGTCTCAAATGCATGGCACTCTTTTCCATATAGTGCACTACTGTGATGTGGATTCACATATCACAGTCTCAAGCCAACCATCCCATCATCTGGCAACAAAATTGCATCCAAATTCCGTAAAGACAGTGTGGAACTAGCTCTAAATAGAATGTGAGCTGATATTCCAATTCTGTTTCATTCCATTTCGGAATGGACCTCGGAGAGCTGTTTGCATATCAGAATGACACTGGTAATATGAATAGAGTCAGAGCAGGCAACAGCCCATTGTACCCATTAGCAAAGAGGGAATTATGAGGCATTAGCTACAGCTTCGTAGGGGTACACACATCCACTGAAAGCACTGCCTCTAAGCTGCTATAAGCTTCATGGAGCCCACTGACTAATGAAGGTGAGAATCAATTATAATCTTACATTACTTTGGTTCTCTATGATGCAGCAGGAAGGATCCAACTTGAACTCACACCCAAGTCTGCCAGAGACACAACTCCACAGACCTGTTAGCCTGTATAATATGCCATGGTTCAAATGAACTCCGACTGCTCCCTGGTCTGTCTACTGCCCTCATGTTACCCTGTAAATTACAGTTATAATGGCAGTAAATCTGCTCCCGTTCACAGCGTTGGTTTTGATACTGATACCCAGTGGATAGTGCTTGACTAATATGCAGAGACTGGAGGAGACTTGGCCAGTTGGACGGGCATTTGATTTCCATAGGCGGGCACATTTTTTTCACGGGACTTCCTATGTGTTTTTTAAATGGGTTTTATAGTAAAGACATGTAATTTAACTGTAAAAATGTGTAACCTTTTAATGTGGCATGAAAACAACCAGTCATGATGTTTTTATCTGATTGTCAAACAAATCACTTCAAAAAGTAGGTTACCTTCGTACTTTTGTCCACAATAATCCAAGCATCCGAGCAGTGCACTGTGCACTTGCCAAATGTCCTTCAATTCCAGTGGAGTAGTGCTCTTTTTTTAGGTGAGGAAGAGCAACAAATAAAAAGTATGAAGTCATCATTTCTCAATCAAAGCTTGTACCGACAGATGCAGCCTATTGAATATCATTGTAGAATATGTCTATGCATAAAATGCATCCTCCAATCACAACGTCTGCCTATGCCCACACATATTGTCTCAAGAACATGTTCTATTTTTAATACCCTCAAACACCAAGTTAGGCATACCTCATTTCAAAATAGGCCGTCATCACTGTCAATTGTGAATGATAATTATTCACATTTTACCGGTGAAATAAATGTCCAAACTGCATGCCAATCATTTGATGTCAATCAGATTCATGGGAATATGCATTTAGTTCTTCTTGAATTACTGTTGAGCGAATTAAAACAGACGGTGTTAACAAACTATTAACCTTTCTTCTATGCATACTTTACATCAAAGCATATATTCTGTCTAGTGGATTGATTGCACTATTGAGTTTTGGCTGCATGAGGAAATAATTGTGACTATTCAGCCAGATGAGGAAGATGTGTTTTTGGTGTAACATACTGTAGGCCTACTATGCTACAGTATATGGTACTATATTCAGTTCCGTTATGTAAAATACTAATGAATCATTATGTGGTCTTGCGAGATATTTGATTCAGCTTTGATCGAACTTTACTAAACAAGCACCTTTCTATTTGTAATAACAATAATAATGTGATGAGTAGGCTTGTTAGGAGTAGGCAACAGCACTTAGTGAGGGTTCATTGAAGTTGAGCGCCCTTTGAATCATGGTGCTGAAAGGGCAGCAGCGTAACCAAGTGGAGACATGTCGTTCTGGGTTCCAGAGAGGGTCCGTGGAGTTAGAGGGGTTCCGTGGAGTTAGAGGGGGTCCGTGGAGTTATGAACATCAAGGCAGACACGCGGTGAATTTGGATCCCAGATCTCGTTGGTGTGATGAGGTTCATCTGTTTATTTGTATATGCTATACCGGTGGTATGTTTCTGTAAGCTAAGCACTCGGAAGGTAGCGTGAGTTCAAACGTGTCGTACATGAGCCCCAAGTCCATAACAAAGTGTTTTGAGGACAGCTGTTTAAACCATCCCTGGCAGAGTTTTCTGTCTGTGGCTGTTGTTGTTCGGTCAGATTTGGCCCTCTCCAAGTGGTCAAGCCTTTGACCGACCGGCCTCTGCAGACATGCCTACAGTTGTTCATAATTCGCGCCACCACCAGAGAGCGATAAAAAACATAATTTACCCAGCTATAGGCTGCTATAGGCTGCAATTAACTACAGTTATCTCGCCGGAGAAAGCATCTGAGCGAGAGAAACAGCGCCCCCTGTCTTACTATATGTAGATGTTATCCTAAAATAAATTATAAAATATAGAGACCACAAATTCCAATTGACTAAACTTAAACTCTATCATCCTCAGCTCTGGCATCTTCCCCAATATTTGGAACCAAGGACTGATCATCCCAATCCACATAAGTGGAGGCAAATTTGACCCCAATAACTACCTTGAGACAGCAACCTTGGGAAAATCCTCTGCATTATCATTAACAACAGACTCGTACATTTCCTCAGCGAAAACAATGTACTGAGCAAATGTCAAATGGCCTTTTCACCAAATTACCGTACAACAGACCACGTATTCACCCTGCACGCCCTAATTGACAAACAAACAAACCAAAACAAAGGCAAAGTCTTCTCATGCTTTGTTGATTTCAAAAAAGCCTTTGACTCAAATTGACATGAGGGTCTGCTATACAAATTGATGGAAAGTGGTGTAGGGGTAAAAACATACGACATTATAAAATCCATGTACATAAACAACAAGTGTGTGTTAAAATTGGCAAAAACACACATTTATTTCCACATGGCCGTGGGGTGAGACGGGGATGCAGCTTAAGCACCACCCTCTTCAACATATATCAAAGAATTATCGAGGGCACTAGAACAGTCCGTAGCACGCGGCCTCACCCTAATAGAATCTGAAGTTAAATGTCTACTGTTTGCTGATGATCTGGTGCTTCTGTCCCCAACCAAGGAGGGCCTACAGCAGCACCTAGATCTTCTTCACAGATTCTGTCAGACCTGGGCCCTGAGAGACCTGGGCCCTGAGAGACCTGGGCCCTGAGAGACCTTGGCCCTGACAGACCTGCGCCCTGACAGACCTGGGACCTGACAATAAATCTCAGTAAGACCAAAATAATGGTGTTCAAAAGGTCCAGTCACCAGGACCAAAAATACACATCTAGACACCATTTCCCTAGAGCACACAAAAAACTACACATACCTCGAACTAAACATCGGCGCCATAGGTAACTTCCACAAAGCTGTGATTAATCTGAGAGACAAGGCAAGAAGGGCATTCTATGCCATCAAAAGGAACATAACTTTCAACATACCAATTAGGATCTGGCTAAAAAATACTTCAATTAGTTATAGAACTCATTGCCCTTTGTGGTTGTGACGTCCGGGGTCCACTCAACAACCAAGAATTCACCAAATGGAACAAACACCAAATTGAGACCCTGCATGTAGAATTCTGCAAAAATGTCCTCCGTGTACAACGTTAAACATCAAATTATGCATACAGAGCAGAATTAGGCCGATACCCACTAATTATCAAAATCCAGAAAAGAGCCGTTAAATTCTACAATCACCTAAAAGGAAGCGATTCACAAACCTTCCATAACAAAGCCATCACCTACAGAGAGATGAACCTGGAGAAGAGTCCCCTAAGCAAGCTGGTCCTGGGGCTCTATTCACAAACACAAACAGATGCCACAGAGTCCCGGGACAGCAACAAAATTAGACACAACCAAATCATAAGAAAACAAAAAGATAATTACTTGACACATTGGAAAGAATTTACAAAAATCAGAGCAAATTGAATGCTATTTGGCCCTAAACAGAGAGTACACCGTGGCAGAATACCTGACCACTGTGACTGACCCAAAATTAAGGATATCTTTGAGTATGTACAGACTCAGTGACTTATTGAGAAAGGCCGATGAAGGCAGACCTGGCTTTCAAGAGAACAGGCTATGTGCACACTGCTCATAAAATGAGGTGGAAACTGAGCTGCACTTCCTTAACCTCCTGCCAAATGTATGACCATATGAGGGACACATATTTCCCTCAGATTACACAGACCCACAAAGAATTTGAAAACAAATACAATTTTGATAAACTCTCATATCTATTGGGTAAAATACCACAGTGTGCCGTCACAGCAGCAATATTTGTGATGTGTTGCCACAAGAAAGGGGCAACCAGTGAAGAACAAACACCATTGTAAATACAACCTATATTCATTTATTTTACCTTTTGTACTTTAACTATTTATACATCATTACAACACTGGATATAGACATAATATTATTTTGGAACTTTTGTGAGTGTAATGTTTGCTGTTCATTTTTTGTTTATTTCACTTTTGTTTATTATCTATTTCATTTGCTTTGGCAATGTAAACATGTTTCGAGTTGATGACAGAGACCCAGAATGAAGGAGAGAGATAGAGAGAAGATGAGGAAGATGGACAGACCTGCCATAAAGCTCTCTCGAGAAGAGATAGGCAGGGGAAATGGACAGACCTGCCATAAAGCTCTCTCAGGGGAGAAGAGAGAGGCAGGGGAAATGGACAGACCTGCCATAAAGCTCTCTCAGGGAGAAGAGAGAGGATTAGGGAGGAGAGATGGACAGACCTGCCATAAAGCTCTCTCAGGGGAGAAAGAGAGGCAGGGGAAATGGAGGAGACCTGCCATAAAGCTCTCTCAGGGGGAGAAGAGAGAGGCAAGGAGAATGGACAGACCTGCCATAAAGAGAGCTCTCAGGGATGAGAAGAGAGAGGGAGGGGAAATGGACAGACCTGCCATAAAGCTCTCTCAGGGGGAGGAAGAGAGAGGCGAGGGGAAATGGACAGACCTGCCATAAAGCTCTCTCAGGGGAGAGAAGAGAGAGGCAGGGAAATGGACAGACCTGCCATAAAGCTCTCTCAGGGGAGAAGAGAGGCAGGGAAATGGACAGACCTGCCATAGAAGCTCTCTCAGGGGAGGAAGAGAGAGGCAGGGGAAATGGACAGACCTGCCATAAAGGAGAAGGGGAGAAGAGATAGCAGGGATAAGAGAAATGAGACAGACCTGCCATGAGAGTT
>NC_068422.1:13355404-13382904 GCF_023373465.1 Oncorhynchus keta | reverse complement strand
AGAGAAGACAGACAGACAGACAGACAGACAGACAGAGATTGGGGAGGAGAGAGAGAGAGAGATTGGGGAGGAGAGGGAGAGAGAGAACAGAGGAAGACAGACAGACAGACAGACAGACAGACAGACAGACAGACAGAGTCAATCTCTTTATTGAAGACTCCTTTGTCTCAGCTAGCTGGTGGAAGTGAAGACCATTGTCACAATCAGTCAATGTGGGAGGCTTTAGTCTGCTTTGATGAATAGAGCTCCTTATGGACAATCCACATTTTGTGACTTAGACATAACAGCTTCCTCTGTTGGCTCGCACTAGATAAAAAACCCTAATGGTAATTGCACACAGATGCTGCATTGGAAAAAAGAGGGAGAGGGAGAAAAGTGACACTGAAAATACTATTTAGAGAGAAGAATGAAGAATGTCATAATTGTGGCTGATTTGAAATGGAGCACTCAGTCTGGAGTCCCCATGGAGAACTCTGGCCTTTGTGACAGCACTGACATCATCCATGTTAATTTACATTAATGAAAGATGGGACTAGACTTTGGTAAAGAATTTTCCATTCATCCAGTCATATTTGGAGAGATTTATGGGGATTCTAGCATCCATTCCACACCTACATTTACATATTGTCTCTCTGCAAAATCTACATCTTAGCCAAAATATTCCCTCCCCCCAACCTACCGCAATCTCCCTAAATATCCACTCTGGCTTTCCCACTGCTGTTTCCCCTATAGATACAGAAACCCAGCCTCCATTACCAGATCCCATCCCAGTTCATCATCATCGGAGGATCATTTTAGATCATATCCCGGATCACCTCAAATCACATCCCGGATCACCGTTGTCATGACATTGGCCTGTTGGGGGAGGTTTATGATCCCCATAAATACCTTTCCCCTTTTCTCTCTACTTTATAGAGTTGACTCTTGTAATGCATTTGTAACATAAGAGAGTCTGATGGGAGACGGAACCATATTTCGGTAATCCAACCAGTTGAACATATGCTTTGGTACTTAATGAATATGATCTCAGATCAGTTGTTGTCTGAGACATTACTACTAATGAGAGTGTGACATAAACTGTATCTTGGAAAATCTACACATTCTAGTTATCAGATTCACATGAAATTGTTGTGAAATTTAAATGTTTAAATATGAAACTATTTGTGAAAATATTAAATGTAATTTTAGCTTCTTAATGAGAGAACGGTTTGTCTTTGAGTAAACTCTGCTCACTCAGAGGCCCCGCCCAAGTGAACAGACATTGGGTATAAACTATGAAACACGCCCTTCTCTTCACCACGATATAAGCCTGTTGAAAAAAATCCAACTTTCTGTTCCAAGGACGTGAGGACTTGCGGTCCCTGCA
Organism: Oncorhynchus keta; assembly: GCF_023373465.1. Classification (NCBI taxonomy): domain Eukaryota; kingdom Metazoa; phylum Chordata; class Actinopteri; order Salmoniformes; family Salmonidae; genus Oncorhynchus; species Oncorhynchus keta. The sequence goes on along the minus strand of NC_068422.1, from coordinate 13,381,538 downwards.
TTAAAAGGACAAGATCACCTAGAGAACTAAGCCAACCTCAGTGTGAGCTCTGGTTGAACGACAAGAACCTAACGGAAGGATGAATTTCGACTATACCAAACAGGATATAGCATGAGGATATAGCATGGCAACGTGGTATGAACTTTGAACTCTTATTCACTAAAGAAGTGATACTTCCTAGCCGATTGAGTTAGCCGCAGCAACTGTAATGGTGGGTTAGGAGAGGATGGACAGAGTATCCATTCTACCACGCTCCAGTTGACCACTAGACATTCTTCAGAGGACAAGAGATCCATGCTGGACAACCCGGCCTTCTATCTACGACCAATCTACCGAAGCGCAACTCAGAGTAAATATTTATTGCATTTTCCTTTTCCAAATGGGCGGTTATTGAGAATGCATAAGATACTGTATTTACGATAGCATAGCTGCCTACGGCCCGATAGAGACACAAAACCTTTTTGTTCCTTAGTCTTCCCGCTCCTTCACACAAACCCAATCCCCTCTCTTTGTGTAACCAGCCGTCATATCTGTTCCGTCCGCTAGGGACGTTTTCCTTTATGACATCATTGGTAATCAATGTATGATCCATTCTGTGTAGATGTAATTCCGTGTGATTATTTAGTAAATAAATAATTAAAACAAATTTTGTATTGATGATTCAACTTGTTAGCCAGGGTTCGTGAAGATAACAAAGAATTTACAACTTTCAGATGAGACTGAATAAGGTGATGATTAAATATTGACTGCTATTGAGGTAAAAGATTACCAGGTCTTTAAGAGTTTATTCGGAAGATAACAGGTCTATAAACATTATTTTGTGGTGTCCCATCTTTCTAGTTAATTACATTTACATCATTAGAGGTCCTTAATCAGGTAATATTAATTACAGAGAAATTATTTTATAGAATTTCAGATCACATCCCAGATCACCACCCTGGAGGATCATCTCAGATCACATCCCAGATCTTCATCATGGAGGATCATCTCAGATCACGTCCCAGATCACCACCCTGGAGGATCATCTCAGATCACATCCCAGATCATCACCATGGAGGATTATCTCAGATCACATCCCAGATCGTCATCATAGAGGATCATCTCAGATCACATCCCAGATCATCTCAGATCACATCCCAGATCACCATCATGGAGGATCAGCTCAGATCACATCCCAGATTACTGCCTTGGAGGTTCATCTCAAATCACATCCTGGATAACCATCATGGAGGATCATCTCAGATCACATCCCAGATCACCACCCTGGAGGATCATCTCAGATCACATCCCAGGTCATCACCATGGAGGATAATCTCAGATCACATCCCAGATCTTCATCATGGAGGATCATCTCAGATCACGTCCCAGATCACCACCCTGGAGGATCATCTCAGATCAAATCCCAGGTCATCACCATAGAGGATCATCTCAGATCACATCCCAGATCATCACCATGGGGGATTATCTCAGAACACATCCCAGATCGTCATCATAGAGGATCATCTCAGATCACATCCCAGATCACCATCATGGAGGATCAGCTCAGATCACATCCCAGATTACCGCCTTGGAGGACCATCTCAAATCACATCCTGGATAACCATCATGGAGGATCATCTCAGATCACATCCCAGATCACCATCATGGAGGATCATCTCAGATCACATCCCAGATCGCCGCCCTGAAGGATCATCTCAGATCACATCCCAGGTCATCACCATGGAGGATCATCTCAGATCACATCCCAGATCATCATCATAGAGGATAATCTTGGATCACATCCCAGATCATCTCAGATCACATCCCAGATCATCTCAGATCACATCCCAGATCATCATCATGGAGGATAATCTCAGATCACATCCCAGATCATCAACATGGAGAATAATTACAGATCAAATCCCTGTGGTGATTTAAACAACAGTGCTGTCATAATCAAATGAAATTTTATTTGTCACATGTGCTGAATACAACAGGTGTAGACCTTACAGTGAAATGCTAACTTACAAGCCCTTAACTAACTATGCTTTAAGAAGTTGTCACATTGTATAATGATAGGAGACAGGCGCAGGAATACGAAAATCTTTTTATGTTATTTCCCTAGCTAAAATAGAATACGTCATGTAAATGACGGGGACGAAGCCCAAAACAAACGTGTGTGTGTGTATATATATATATATATATATATAAACACTGGGATGTAACCCAAACGAAAGAGCGAGGTGTAAACCTCTAATAAATACACTGGACGAAACCCGTAATAACAATACACGGGACGAGACCCGTGATAACAATACACGGGACGAGACCCGTAATAACAATACACGGGACGAGGCCCGTAATAACAATACACGGGACGAGACCTACTTCCGGCGCCGACAGAGATGGCCGCCTCGCTTCGCGTTCCTAGGAAACAATGCAGTTTTTTGTTTTTTTACGTGTTATTTCTTACATTGGTACCCCAGGTCATCTTCGGTTTCATTACATACAGTCGAGAAGAACTACTGAACATAAGAGCAGCGTCAACTCACCATCAGTACGACCAAGAATATGACCTTCGCGAAGCGGATCCTGTGTTCTGCCTTTCACCCAGGACAACGGAATGGATCCCAGCCGGCGACCCAAAAAAACGACTTCGTAAAAAGGGGAAACGGAGCGGTCTTCTGGTCAGACTCCGGAGACGGGCACATCGTGCACCACTCCCTAGCATTCTTCTCGCCAATGTCCAGTCTATTGACAACAAGATTGATGAAATCCAAGCAAGGGTAGCATTCCAGAGGGACATCAGAGACTGTAACGTTCTTTGCTTCACGGAAACATGGCTCACTGGAGAGACGCTATCGGAATCGGTGCAGCCAGCTGGTTTCTCCACGCATCGCGCCGACAGAAACAAACATCTTTCTGGTAAGAAGAGGGGCGGAGGCGTATGCTTCATGGTTAACGTGACGTGGTGTGATCATAACAACATACAGGTACTCAAGTCCTTCTGTTCACCTGATTTAGAATTCCTCACAATCAAATGTCGACCGCATTATCTTCCAAGGGAATTCTCTTCGATTATAATCACAGCCGTATATATTTCCCCTCAAGCAGACACATCGATGGCTCTGAACAAACTTTATTTGACTCTTTGCAAACTGGAATCCATTTATCCGGAGGCTGCATTCATTGTAGCTGGGGATTTTAACAAGGCTAATCTGAAAACAAGACTCCTTCAATTTTATCAGCATATCGATTGCGCAACCAGGGCTGGAAAAACCTTGGATCACTGCTATTCTAACTTCCTCGACGCATATAAGGCCCTGCCCCGCCTTCCTTTCGGAAAAGCTGACCACGACTCCATTTTGTTGATCCCTGCCTACAGACAGAAACTAAAACAAGAAGCTCCCGCGCTGAAGTCTGTTCAACGCTGGTCCGACCAATCTGATTCCACACTCCAAGACTGCTTCCATCACGTGGACGGTGATATGTTTAGTATTGCTTCAGACAACAACATTGACGAATACGCTGATTCGGTGAGAGAGTTCATTAGAACGTGCGTTGAAGATGTCGTTCCCATAGCAACGATGAAAACATTCCCAAACCAGAAACCGTGGATTGATGGCAGCATTCGCGTGAAACTGAAAGCCCAAACCACTGCTTTTAATCAGGGCAAGGTGACCGGAAACATGACCGAATACAAACAGTGTAACTATTCCCTCCGCAAGGCAATCAAACAAGCTAAGCGTCAATATAGAGACAAAGTAGAATCTCAATTCAACAGCTCAGACACAAGAGGTATGTGGCAGGGTCTACAGTCAATCACGGATTACAAGCAGAAAACCAGCCCAGTCACGGACCAGGATGTCTTGCTCCCAGGCAGACTAAATAACTTTTTTGCCCGCTTTGAGGACAATACAGTGCCACTGACACGGCCCGCAACTAAAACATGCGGACTCTCCTTCACTACAGCCGACGTGAGGAAAACATTTAAACGTGTCAACCCTCGCAAGGCTGCAGGCCCAGACGGCATCCCCAGCCGCGGCCTCAGAGCATGCGCAGACCAGCTGGCTGGTGTGTTTGCGGACATATTCAATCAATCCCTATCCCAGTCTGTTGTTCCCACATGCTTCAAGAGGGCCACCATTGTTTCTGTTCCCAAGAAAGCTAAGGTAACTGAGCTAAACGACTACCGCCTCGTAGCTCTCACTTCCGTCATCATGAAGTGCTTTGAGAGACTAGTCAAGGACCATATCACCTCCACCCTACCTGACACCCTAGACCCACTCCAATTTGCTTACTGCCCAAATAGGTCCACAGACGATGCAATCTCAACCACACTGCCCTAACCCATCTGGACAAGAGGAATACCTATGTGAGAATTCTGTTCATCGACTACAGCTCAGCATTTAACACCATAGTGCCCTCCAAGCTCGTCATCAAGCTCGAGACCCTGGGTCTCGACCCCGCCCTGTGCAACTGGGTACTGGACTTCCTGACGGGCCGCCCCCAGGTGGTGAGGGTAGGCAACAACATTTCCACCCCGCTGATCCTCAACACTGGGGCCCCACAAGGGTGCGTTCTGAGCCCTCTCCTGTACTCCCTGTTCACCCACGACTGCGTGGCCACGCACGCCTCCAACTCAATCATCAAGTTTGTGGACGACACAACAGTGGTAGGCTTGATTACCAACAACGACGAGACGGCCTACAGGGAGGAGGTGAGGGCCCTCGGAGTGTGGTGTCAGGAAAATAACCTCACACTCAACGTCAACAAAACTAAGGAGATGATTGTGGACTTCAGGAAACAGCAGAGGGAACACCCCCCTATCCACATTGATGGGACAGTAGTGGAGAGGGTAGTAAGTTTTAAGTTCCTCGGCGTACACATCACAGGCAAACTGAATTGTTCCACCCACACAGACAGCATCTTGAAGAAGGCGCAGCAGCGCCTCTTCAACCTCAGGAGGCTGAAGAAATTTGCTTGTCACCAAAAGCACTCACAAACTTCTACAGATGCACAATCGAGAGCATCCTGTCGGGCTGTATCACCGCCTGGTACGGCAACTGCTCCGCCCACAACCGTAAGGCTCTCCAGAGGGTAGTGAGGTCTGCAAAACGCATCACCGGGGGCAAACTACCTGCCCTCCAGGACACGTACACCACCTGATGTCACAGGAAGGCCATAAAGATCATCAAGGACAACAACCACCCGAGCCACTGCATGTTCACCCCGCTATCATCCAGAAGGCGAGGTCAGTACAGGTGCATCAAAGCTGGGACCGAGAGACTGAAAAACAGCTTCTATCTCAAGGCCATCAGACTGCACACCAGACGAGCTAAACTACTTCTATGCTCGCTTCGAGGATAATAACACTGAAACATCCCCCCCACTTTTACACCGCTGCTACTCTCTGTTGTTATCATTTATGTATAGTCACTTTAATAACTCTACCTAGGTTTTCAACATGTTGAATGCACCGAGCTACACCGAGCTGTCTGTCTAAACTACTGGCACACAGCTCGGACACTCATGCATACTCCACACGGCATGCCACGAGGTCTCTTCACAGTCCCCAAGTCCAGAACAGACTATGGGAGGCACACAGTACTACATAGAGCCATGACTACATGGAACTCACATCAAGTAACTCATGCCAGCAGTAAAATTTGATTTAAAAAACAGATTCAAAAACACCTTATGGAACAGCGGGGACTGTGAAGCAACACAAACCTTGGCACAGACAAATGTGTGTATACACACACACACACACACAATAACATAGGCACTATACATACACATGGATTTAGTACTGGGGCCTGAGGGCACATACTGTGTTGTGACATCTGTGAATGTATTGCAATGTTTTTAAAATTCTATAAACTGCCTTAATTTTTCTGGACCCCAGGAAGAGTAGCTGCTGCAATGGGGATCCATAATAAATACAAATACATGTACATATTACCTCAACTAACCGGTGCCCCAGCACATTGACTCTGTACCAGTACCCCCTGTATACAGTCTCACTATTGTTATTTTACTGCACGACGACGACAACTACTTCCGATTGATTGATTTATCTTATTTCCATGTGGTGCACCAATTGATGCCCAGACAGTATGGGCTCAAAAGACACAATATCAAGTTTGTGTGCTGTTCACAAAACACAAAATAAATTAAATGCATAATTAGCACTCATAACAAATTACAGCAGCAGCTTTGCAAGTGACGGGTCAGGATAGCACAACAGCACTAGCCTTGATATAAACCTGACAAATAAGTTTACTGCTGATTTGATTCACTACTTACTGTGCCGAGCACAAAGTATGCCCAGACACTCCCTAGAGCGTTCAATGGCTGCCGTGTGTGTGTGTGTGTGTGTGTGTGTGTGTGTGTGTGTGTGTGTGTGTGTGTGTGTGTGTGTGTGTGTGTGTGTGTGTGTGTGTGTGTGTGTGTGTGTGTGTGTGTGTGTGTGTAGGAGGACTGTAGTTGACAATGGAGGGAAAAAAGGGGACACACACTACTAAGTTTTAAACAGAGCCAGGAAATGGTTAGGTAGATGTCTGGATATCTACTCTCCTTTATTTCTTTCTTTCTTTCTTTCTTTGTAGGATAATGAACAACATGCTTTCACTCTGCATACCTCTGATTCCAAACTACTCCCATATCAGAGTAACACGATATCATCCACTGACTGTTGCTAAACACCTGACCAACACCTTGCTGCTGTAGAGAGGAATTCGGAAGCTGTCATTCACTGGAATTGCCCTCTAGGAAACCATTGGATATCATACCCTTCAATATGTTGGTGTATGGAGGCTAGGCCTGTGCTGTGTTGTTCTCCCATCTGTTCTCAACTAATCACGGTCAATGCAGACATTCTCTATACTGAAACAGCATGGGTTTGGGATGTCTCAAACCCCCAGCATTGAGTTTATATAGAGGGACATCATTGTTATAAGCAATGTATCCATATTGTAAAACACTATGTAACACCAGTCGTGAAGAGGGCGTGACCATGAATGCTAGTTAGTGTGTGGGACCAAATGATTCAGATTGTTCAGTCTGATTCAGAACCATAACAACATCTACTATTAACATGACTTCTACAGAGGAGCCTTCAGTCAACAGAAGTAACTTCTTCTCAGACAGGAAACCAAACAAACACTCAAGGCTATGGGTCAGTGAAGAACAAACACCATGTAAATACAACCCATATTTATATTTATTTATTTTCCCTTTTGTACTTTAAATATTTGCACATCGTTATAACACTGTATATATACATAATGACATTTGAAATGTCTCAATTCCTTTGAAACTTTTGTAAGTGTAATGTTTACTGTACATGTTTTATTGTTTCTTTTGTTTATTATCTATTTCACTTGCTTTAGAAATATAAACATATGTTTGCATGCCAATAAAGCCCTTTGAATTTAATTTAATTGAGAGAGGGAGAAAGAGAGTGAGAGACGATTGGCTCCCACAGTGCCAGAATGCAGCAACAGGAAATGTGAATTATTACATAGATTATGATTAATGGACATTTTTGTAAGGGTTGATACATTTTTCATTAGGGCAAATAAAGTCTGAAATTACAAACTTCAGAAGCCCTTTTAAGACTCAAATACACTACAAGTTTACATTTCCTGCTGTGTGCAGGAAAATACTCAGCAAGTGGTCAAATTAAGATTATACATCTGTAGTGTTGGCATGATACAGTCTGAAATGTAATGACCAGATTCTGTTTGTCTGGTGTTGTTGATCTCATACATCCACACACAACCACACACAACCACACACAGTGACTGTCATCTAATCTCAATTTATGAGGTAAAAAAATGTGGATTCCGAAATGGTATTGGTGGTGTTTCCCAAATCATAATCCAATTATCTCCATGTCCAAAACTCTACATCAGACATTTAGTAATCTTGAATAGAGATGTGACAGTACTGGTAAAGCATAAGGACATCACTTTGCCCTTTCCCACCTCACAAGACTCAAAACAACTACATGAGATCCTACTTATTATTATTATTATTATTATTATTATTACTTCACTTCCCTCAGGCAAGTGTTGAGGTCCCACCCTGTGTGTGTGCGCGCGCGCGTGTGCGTGCGTGCAGTAGACAGAAACTTGTCCCGATGTCATGCGTGTTGACAAGCCGGAGTAAATGTCATGCAATGTGCTTTGAAATAGAAAGCAAATATGCCCTAGGCTACAGCATCCTGGATGTATTTACTATCGGTTTGTCACCGTGGGCTATACAGTCGAAATCATGTTTTGAAAGATTGGAAAATTAAGTGAGTTGGATTAAGGCCAAATGCAATCCTCTCTCAATCTTCAAAACGTATTTTATATCGAATAGCCTACAATGTGCATAGATAATATAGATGGATGCCCAAAACTGCTTGAATCAACGTTATTTCCACGTAAATTCAAACAAAAATTATACGCGATGACGTAGTTCGACGTGTAAGGGAATGTGTCATTTTTTTCACCCAACTTTTAACCTAAATCCAATGACATTTTGACATAGTTTGTTGGTTTCACGTTGAATTCATGTTAGTGTGCCAAGTAGATATAGTGTTTGTTTAATTCTAGTTTTTATTTTTTCCGCAATCTTTTACAGTACACTATCAACGAATGGTCTCATAATTACCAGTTGCCCTTTCGGGGTAAATTGCCAGAACACCTTACCTTACTGAAAATGCTCCGGTCCTTAACAGCTCGATCCACCCTATTGGTGGCACTCCAATGACCAATATACCGTGGTAGTCAAATCACTTCATAACCCAGTCATGCAACAGACAGATGATATCATTTTAAAAATCACTTCTAAAACTGCATCCGAAAGGGGGGACTCTGAAGATCTCACTCACAACATCGCGAAAAGATGCTGAAACTGCGGGAAACAGTGTTATCTTCTTGCCTCCCGTTCTAGAGACACTCTCCCACCGCTGTCTGTTCCAGTCTCGTTTTGGCTCGTTCCGCAGCGAGCTTCAGTCCGTCTGTACTTCAGTTTCGTTGCTGGGTAGCGGGAACGCCCACGCGAGGTTGACTGTGCTGTGCTGGAGAGGGCAGAGAAAACAGAGCGTTGTCACACGTCACCGCCGACCGGTGTGCCCCGTGCTATAGCAGGCGCGCGGGCGTCTTCTTTATGATGAAGTATGAAAACCTAAACACAGTGTTAGGCTATCTACCAGAGTGAGCCATGTGGTTCCTGTAGTTGTGAGAGCATGCTTTATTCTACCTTTATTGTACCTCACCAAAAAACCCCTATCCAGGTGGGCTCTCTTCTCCCTTCTACCCACTTCATGTGTCCTGTTCTGTCTATAGGTCCTGTTTCTGTCTATATTGTTTGTACTGATGAACGTGGTACCTTCAGGTGTTTGGATTTTTTTTTCTGAGTTCTTGGCTGATTTCTTTTGATTTTCCCATGATGTCAAGCAAAGAGGCACTGAGTTTGAAGATAGGCCTTGAAATACATCCACAGGTACACCTCCAATTGACTCAAATGATGACAATTAGCCTATCAGCGTTCTCTAAAGCCATGACATAATTTTCTGGAATGTTCCAAGCTGTTTCAAAGCACTGTCAACTTAGTATATGTAAACCTCTGACCCACTGGAATTGTGATACAGTGAGGTATAAGTGAAATAATCTGTCTGTAAACAATTCTTGGAAAAATGGCCATGTGTGTGTGTGTGTGTGTGTGTGTGTGTGTGTGTGTGTGTGTGGCCCAGCTCTCTGTTTCCTGCTCAGAGCTAGTGCTCAGGCAGGAGGAAGCGCGTTTAAAACAAGTTTCAATAACTCCAACCTAAGTGTATGTAAACTTCCGACTTCAACTGTAGCTACTGCTGTACACACCTTTTCTATTCATATAACTGTCCATATTGTCTATACACACCATCATATACATTGCTCATCCTGATATGTTTTATTTATTTTGGGGATTTGTGTGTATTGTTGTGTTTTACTAGATATTACTGCACTGTTGGAGCTGGAAACATTAGCATTTCGCTACATCTGATAAATATGTGTATGAGACCAATAACATTTGATTTGATTTAGTACTTTTAGTACACTGTATGTTGTTTCAGTAGGCCAGACAGATTTCGGACAAGGCCTGTGTGTGCGGTTGTGTGTGTGTGTGTATTTGTGTTTTCCCACCTCCTTCCTGAAATTCATTAGCATTCCTCCTGCAGGATGGACAAACTTCCGGATGGGAATATCAGGAGGGGAGGATGACTTCACCATTTCCTCCTTTAATAACACAGGCAGAAAATACTCCTTGAACACATGCAGAAACTCCTCCTTGAACACATGCAGAAACTCCTCCTTGAACACAGGGAAAAAATTATCCTTGAACAAAGGGAGAAAATCATCCTTGAACACCTCCCTGTGTTCAAGGAGAACTTTCTCCCTGTGTTAAATGAAAGTTTTCTGCCTGTGTTCAAGGAGGATTTTCTCTTTGTGTTCAAGGAGATTTTCTCTTTGTGTTCAAGGATATTTCTCTTTGTGTTCAAGGAGGATTTTCTCTCTGTGTTCAAGGAGTTTCTCTCTGTGTTCAAGGAGGATTTTCTCTCTGTGTTCAAGAAGGATTTTCTCCCTGTGTCCAAGGAGGATTTTCTGCCCTTTGTTCAAGGAAGGTTTTCTCTCTGTGATAAAGGAGGATTTTGTCCCTTTGTTCAAGGAAGATTTTCTCCCTTTGTTCAAGGATGATTTTTGTTCTCCCAACAGGATGTTGTAGTAGTACCCTATGAAGACAGGCCCAAAAAATCCTGTCGTCAGGTTGACCTTGTGAAAGTTCTGTCAGAACCTAAATACAAATGACCAGTGAGACTTCCAACAGTTGATTTAAAAATCCCTACATCCTAGAATCTTTACCCACAGGACCGCAGTGTGTGTGTGTGTGTGTGTGTGTGTGTGTGTGTGTGTGTGTGTGTGTGTGTGTGTGTGTGTGTGTGTGTGTGTGTGTGTGTGTGTGTGTGTGTGTGTGTGTGTGTGTGTGTGTGTGTGCGCGCATGCTATGGGTGCCTATATACTGCATGTGTGTGTGTGCATTCAGGTTCATCCCCGCGACCTGCTCTGAGATGCCTGTTGCTCGGTAACACACTGTGGCGCGAGCGCTTCCTCCCGCCTGAGAAGCAGCTCTGAGCAGGAAACAGCTCTGGCAGCAGAGAGCTGGGCAACTGGGGCTGCTGCAGCATGGGTACACACACACACACACACACACACACACACACACACACACACACACACACACACACACAGTTGAAGTCAGAAGTTTACATACACTTAGGTTTGACTCATTAAAACTTGTTTTTCAACCACTCCACAAATGTCTTGTTAACAAACTATAGTTTTGGCATGTCGGTTAGGACATTTACTTTGTGCATGACACAAGTCAAATTCCAGAAAATTATGTGATGGCTTTAGAAGCTTCATTTGAGTCAATTGAGTCAATTGGAGTAAATTGGAGGTGTACCTGTGGATGTTTTTTCAAGGCCTACCTTCAAACTCAGTGCCTCTTTGCTTGACATCATGGGAAAATCAAAAGAAATCAGCCAAGACCTCAGAAAGTTAAATGTAGACCTTCACAGGTCTGGTTCATCCTTGGGAGCAATTTCCAAATGCCTGAAGGAACCACGTTCATCTGTACAAACAATGGTACGCAAGTATAAACACCATGGGACCACGCAGCCGTCATACCGCTCAGGAAGGAGACGCTTTCTGTCTCCTAAAGATGAACGTACTTTGGTGTGATTCAATCCCAGAAAGTGTGATTCAATCCCAGACCACCAGCAAAGGACCTTGTGAGGATGCTGGAGGAAAGAGGTACAAAACTGTATCTATATCCACATTAAAACAAGTCCTATATCGACATAACCTGAAAGGCCGCTCAGCAAGTAAGAAGCCACTGCTCCAAAACCGCCATTAAAAAGCAACTGTTTTGCAACTGGACATGGGGACAAAGATCAGACTTTTTGGAGAAATGTCCTCTGGTATGATGAACCAAAAATAGAACTGTTTGGCCATAATGGTCATCGTTATGTTTGGAGGAAAAGGGGTAGGCTTGCAAGCCGTAGAACACCATCCCAACCGTGAAGCATGGGGGTGGCAGCATCATGTTGTGGGGGTGCTTTGCTGCAGAAAGGACTGGTGCACTTCACAAAATATATGGCATCATGAGGAGGAAAATTATGTGGATATATCGAAGCAACATCTAATTGAGTGTATGTAAACTTCTGACCCACTGGGAATGTGATGAAAGAAATAAAAGCTGAAATAAATCATTCTCTCTACAATTATTCTGGCATTTCACATTCCTAAAATAAAGTGGTGATCCTAGCTGACCTAAAACAAGGCATTTTTTTACCAGGATTAAATGTCAGGAATTGTGAAAAACTGAGTTTAAATGTATTTGGCTAAGGTGTATGTAAACCTCCGACTTCAACTGTTGAACCAGAATGTATACACATACACTGAAATACCATAACTAACCCTCCGCTGTCTGTATGGTATGTCCTGTAGATTTACAGGGACGCTGCTTAGTAAATCAGCCAGAACAGAGAGAAATCTCAGTTTCTAATGCTTTATGGCTCTCTGGTGGTTGGAGGGCCATGTCTGTGATGTACGGGACAGAGCCGCTGGTACCTTTTGAACAGGTTAGTCAGCCCCAGTGGAGCAGAGCTGAAACTAGAGGAATAAAGACTCCCAGACTAACAGAGGTCAGAGGTCAAAGAGCGGGAGCAGAGGGGAGTGCTGGATCTGTCATGCTTTACCCTAACTGCCTACGGCCAGATCCATAAAATACTTTTCAGTTTTTGATTTGTTAAAAAAGTTTGAAATATCCAATAAATGTCGTTCCACTTCATGATTGTGTCCCACTTGTTGTTGATTCTTCACAAAAAAATACAGATTTATATCTTTATGTTTGAAGCCTGAAATGTGGCAAAAGGTCACAAAGTTCAAGGGGGCTGAATACTTTCGCAAGGCACTGTATGTTTACTGTGCAAATAAAGCCCATTGAATTGAATTAGAGAGAGAGAGAGAGAGACTACTATTAGTCATCAAAGAACACATGCTAATCTACAGAGTGGTTGGCTCTTGCTACCTCCCTGCTCAGCTTGTTCTATAGTAAACAGGATTTCCTGCAACACGCACACATGCACATGCAGCGCATGCACCCAAGCACACTCACACACTCATTGAAAAGCTAACTTAGCTGTGTAATAACTTTTACAAGGCAGGCTTTTTCCTCCTTTATAATTGTTTTGTAGTCTGTGTGAGCCCTAAACTATGTGCAGGAAATTCAAAAGGCCACTTCCCGTTTGAATAGGCTGATGAAAATGCAGACAGAACAAATGAGCTTTCAGTCCCATCTGTGTTGGTCAAAATGGAGGGAAGGTTTACACGATATAGTGGAGGAAAACACATATTTTTGTTGTTGCAAATTAGATTTGATTATTCCATTCTAAGAGTTATTGTACAAAGAAAAGTTTGCTATAGCTTTCTAGACCCTTATCCTTAGTGTTCCTACGCAGTATAACAACCTGAAACTATAGGGTTAATCCAAACAGAAAGGGCTGGACCCAACCACCAAGTATAAGCCACCAATTATAGGTAATGGAACATGTGGTTCAACAATGTTACTAACACCTGAGAGAGCTCTAAATACATCTCTTTAAAGGACATGGCTCCAGGCTAAATTCTTGTTATTTGTTTTTGGGTCCCACCTTCCTTAATGTCCAAGTCTATTTTTAGCTTTCAAAGTGGGTTGTGTGGGTTTGTGTTTTTGATGAATGACTAACACATGTAGATGCAAATAGGCGGACCATGAGATGAGTCATCACCTTAGAGATACTGAGGTCACCAGGTTACACAGAAAACTAGGTCCCGCCTCACCTCACCTCTCACTATGAGAGACCAGGCAGCGGACACAGTTACAGAGAGTTAGAGAGAGAGTGAGGGAGAGAGCAAGAGCAAGAGAGAGAGAGAGAGAGAGAGAGAGAGAACAGAACATAAAATTCAACATACCAATTAGGATCTGGCTAAAATTACTTGAATCAGTCATAGAGCCCAATGCCCTTTATGGTTGCGAGGTCTGGGGTCTGCTCACCAACCAAGATTTTACAAAATGGGACAAACACCAAATTGAGACTCTGCATGCAGAATTCTGCAAAGATATCCTCCATGTACAACGTAGAACACCAAATAATGCATGCAAAGCAAAATTAGGCCGATACCCACTAATGATCAAAATCCAGAAAAGAGACGTTAAATTCTACAACCACCTAAAAGGAAGCGATTCCCAAACCTTCCATAACAAAGCCATCACCTTTTTTATTTATTTATTTTTATTTCACCTTTATTTAACCAGGTAGGCTAGTTGAGAACAAGTTCTCATTTACAACTGCGACCTGGCCAAGATAAAGCATAGCAGTGTGAACAGACAACACAGAGTTACACACGGAATAAACAATTAACAAGTCAATAACACAGTAGAAAAAAAAGGGGAGTCTGTCAGGATTTGGCCAGGGTTGTTCCGGTTTTTGGTCACTAGATGCCCCCATTGTGCCTTTTGACCTTTTGTTTTCCCTTGATCCCCATTATTATTTGCACCTGTGCCTCGTTTCCCCTGATTGTATTTAAACCCTTTGTTTTCCTCTGTTCTTTGCTCTGTGTTTGTATGTTAGCACCCAGCCCTAGTACTCTGAGAACTCTTGTTGATCCCGGTAGACTCTCTTGTGGAATTCTGTTTTTTTGTTCTTGTTTGTTTGTTTTTTGAGTATCTTTTGAGGCTTTTTGTGCTTTACCTTCCACCTTGTGGATTTACCTTTTTTGTCTTGGAGGATTACCTTTGTTCTTGTAGGATTCCTTTGGAGGTTGTGGAGTTACATGTTTTCCTGAAGAACTTCACTTTTTACTTCATTAAATACACCGTCTCAAGTACTGCTGTGTCTGCCTCATCTTCTGGGTTCTGCCGACTATTCGTGGCTCAGTTGGTTAAGTGACTGTTTCTCACTCCGGAGACCCGGGTTCGTAACCGGGTCCTGACAGAAACACAGAGCCAAAAATGAACCCAGAGGCAGCCAGTTCCCAGGGCCTTGTTGCAATGCTGTCCCACCACCAGGAGACTGTCCAACGCCACGAACCCGCCCTGGTTCAGCAAGAGGCCTTAATGGCTAGACATTCTCATATTCTGTCGGAGATGCTGACTTCCATAAAGCAGATATCTGATCGACTTACCCCGGCAACAGTTCCCGTCCCAGTACCTCAGATTCACGTACCCATGGCAGTTAACCCTCTGGCTGAACCTCGTCTTCCACCTCCCCAACGGTTCTCAGGTGATCCAAGTGCTTGTAAAGGGTATCTCACCCAATGTTCTCTCTCCTTCGAGCTGCAACCCTCGTCGTTCCCCACCGACCGGTCTAAGATCGCATATATCATCACCCTGCTGTCGGAAATTATTATTATTATTATTATTATTATGATTATTATTATTATTATTATTATTAATTATTATTAATTATTATTATTATTATTATTATTATTATTTTATTATTATTATTATCGGAAATATTATTATTATTATTATTATTATTATTATTATATTATTAAAAAGCCCTGGGCTACTGCTGTGTGGGATGCCCATAGTTCCTGCAGTGCCAGCTACTCTGCCTTTGCTGAGGAATTCAAACGAGTGTTTCAAGGCCCAAGCAGTGGTCCTGACTCTGCCAAACAGCTCCTGACTCTCCACCAAGGTCGGCGCAGCGTGACGGACTATGCCATCCAGTTCCGCACGGTGGCAGCAGCGAGTGGCTGGAACAACGAGGCACTCACGGTGTGCTTTCTGAAAGGCCTTTCCGACACTATCCAAGATGAACTGGCCACTCGGGAACCACCGGACAATCTCGAGTCCCTGATCAAGTTGGCCTCACGCATTGACCAGCGTCTGAGAGAGAGAGAACTCAACCGTAGACCTCTAGCCCCTATCAGTCCCAGCTCCGAGTCCCCACCTTTATCCTCGCTGGCTCCACCGGAACCCATGCAGATTGGACGCATCTCCCAGGCTGAGAGAGACCGCCGGATGAGGGCAAACCGGGCCATTTCCGCTCCACGTGTCCCGGGCTCCAGGGAAACACTCTGTCCCGTACAGACCAGGGGGAACTGTAACGGGAAACATAACCTCCTCCCATCCGTCCAACTCCCGTCTGCTCATTCCAGTCACCCTTTCCTGGGACAACCACAAGCTTCACCTTCAAGCCTTGGTAGACTCTGGAGCCGCAGGTAACTTCATGGATGGTGTCTGGGCGAAGGAGAATGGCGTTCCCTCTGAACCTCTAAGTGACCCCATGAGGGTAACTACATTGGATGGAAGCCCTTTGGGATCTGGACTTGTCACTCATGTCACTACCTCCTTGCGACTTTCAGTTTCACAACACCAGGAATTGATGAACTTTCATTTGATCTCCTGTTCAGAGTTCTCTCTCGTCCTTGGATACCCCTGGCTTCACAGCCATAACCCTCACATCGACTGGTCTGTGGGCACTATCAAGCAGTGGGGTCCTACGTGCCAAGCTACTTGTATTTTCCCGAATTCCCCGAGTTCCACTCCCGAGTCTTTAGAATCCATCGACCTGACCCGAGTTCCCGAGTGTTACCATGACCTCAAAGTGGTATTTAGCAAACAGAGGGCCACCATGCTACCACCCCATAGACCTTATGATTGCCCCATCGAACTGTTTCCGGGCACTTGCCCTCCCAGGGGTCGGATCTTTTCCCTATCTCCACCCGAACGAGCTGCTATGGATACCTACATCAAGGACGCTCTGGAAGCAGGCCTCATGCGTCCATCCACCTCCCCGCGGGAGCAGGGTTTTTCTTTGTGGCCAAGAAAGACGGTGGATTACGTCCTTGCATCGACTACCGGGGACTCAATGCCATAACCGTCCGTAACCGTTACCCGCTACCCCTTATGGCCACAGCCTTCGAGCTGCTCCAGGAAGCAGTTGTTTTCACTAAGCTTGACCTGCAGAACGCTTACCATCTTGTGCGGATCAGACCTGGTGACGAGTGGAAGACCGCTTTCAACACGCCTACTGGTCACTATGAATACTTGGTGATGCCCTTCGGCCTGACCAATGCTCCAGCGGTGTTCCAAGCGCTCATAAACGATGTGCTTAGGGATATGCTTAACATATTTGTGTTTGTTTACTTGGATGACATCCTCATCTTTTCGAGCTCTCTTCAAGAACACACTAAGCATGTCAGACAAGTACTCAAATGCCTCCTAGACAGCCATCTGTACGTTAAGCCGGAAAAATGTGAATTCCATTCATCCCGAGTACAATTCCTGGGATTTGTAGTGGAACCCGGTCGAGTCCAAATGGACCCCAGGAAGGTAGGGGCGGTAGCGGATTGGCCCACACCCAAATCCGTTAAGGAAGTTCAGCGTTTCCTGGGCTTCACTAACTTTTACCGCAAGTTCATCAAGAACTTCAGCTTGGTGGCAGCCCCTCTCTCAGCTTTAACCAAGGGTGGCAATGCAAGGTTTTTGTGGGGAAGAGAAGCTGAGACGGCCTTCCAAGGACTCAAGCAGCGCGTCCTCTCTGCTCCCATCCTGATACTACCGACTACGGATGAACCGTTTGTGGTGGAGGTAGACGCCTCAGGGGTTGGTGTTGGAGCTGTCCTGTCTCAGAGGGGTGAAGACAAGAAGCTTCATCCGTGCGCTTTCTTCTCACACCGGCTTACCCCGGCTGAGAGGAACTACGATGTGGGGGATCGTGAACTCCTAGCGGTTAAGATGGAATTGAAGGAATGGAGACACTGGCTCGAGGGGCTTCTCACCCGTTTCAAGTGCTTACGGACCACAAAAATCTGGAGTATATCCAGCAGGCGAAGCGGTTGAACTCTAGACAAGCTAGATGGTCTCTTTTCTTCAATCGATTCCAGTTTATCCTCACCTATCGGCCCGGGTCGAAGAATCTCAAACCGGATGCCCTGTCCCGAGTCTACGCTCCTGCCATTCGAGATGACACGGACATGCCTGTCCTTCCTGCTGCTAAGATCGTGGCTCCGATCTTGTGGCAAGTTGAGGATACCGTGAGACGAGCTCAAGCTATTGAACCGGACCCGAAAGGAGGCCCTGCCAATCGGTTGTTTGTCCCCAAGGCAGTGAGGACTCAGGTCCTTCTGTGGGGGCACTCCTCTCGCCTCACCTGTCACCCGGGCGTAGGTCGCACCTTGGAGTTCATCCAGCGTAAGTTCTGGTGGCCTACCATAAGAGAAGACGTTGCCACTTTCGTCAATGCCTGCCCCGTGTGCTGCCAGGGCAAATCTTCTCACCTCCGCCCGCAAGGACTCCTTCACCCTTTACCTGTTCCCCACAGACCCTGGTCCCATATCTCGTTGGACTTCATTACTGGCCTTCCTCCATCCCATGGCAATACTACTATCCTAGTCATTATCGACAGGTTTTCAAAGGCGGCCAGGTTCGTCCCTCTGACTAAGCTACCTTCTGCCAAGGAAACGGCTGAGTTGGTAATTAATCATGTGTTCAGAGTCTTCGGCATTCCTCAAGATATGGTTTCTGACAGAGGTCCCCAGTTCGCCTCTAGGTTTTGGAAGGCCTTCTGCCAACTCATGGGGGCTTCTGCCAGTCTATCTTCAGGGTACCATCCGGAGTCCACCGGCCAAACTGAGAGGATGAATCAAGAGCTGGAAACCACCCTCCGATGTATGACTCGTAACAACCCGTCCACATGGTCATCCTTCATTGTTTGGGCCGAATACGCGCACAACACCTTGCGCTCCTCCTCCACTGGTATGTCCCCGCACGAGTGTCAGTTTGGCTATGCCCCTCCATTGTTCCCGGACCAGGAGGCAGAAGTCAGAGTGCCTTCAGCCTTGAAGTTCGTCAGACGCTGTCGGCTTATGTGGAGGAAGACCCGTCTTAATCTTATGCGTTCCTCACAGAGGTACCAACAACAAGCCAACAGACGTCGCCGTCCCGGGCCTACCCTGCACCCTGGCCAGAGAGTCTGGCTCTCCACAAGAGACTTACCACTACGGGTGGAGTCTCGCAAGCTGTCCCAAAAATACATCGGTCCCTTTAAGGTTGCCAGGAGAGTTAACCCTGTTTCTTATCGCCTACACTTACCCAGATCCCTTAAGATTAATCCCACGTTTCACATTTCCTTATTAAAACCTGTTGTTTTTTCTCCCCTTGTCCCGGCAGACAGACCTCCCCCTCCGCCTCGTGTCATTGGAGGCCAGCCGGCTTATACCGTCCATCGGATACTGGATTCCCGCCGGGTGCAGCGGTCCTGGCAGTATCTGGTGGACTGGGAAGGCTACGGTCCCGAGGAGCGCTCCTGGGTTCCTGCCAAAGACATACTGGACCCTGACCTCATTCGTCAGTTCAGGGCCCTCCACCCTGAGAGAGCTGGTAGGAACGTCAGGAGCCGTTCCTAGGGGGATTCTGTCAGGATTTGGCCAGGGTTGTTCCGGTTTTTGGTCACTAGATGCCCCCATTGTGCCTTTTGACCTTTTGTTTTCCCTTGATCCCCATTATTATTTGCACCTGTGCCTCGTTTCCCCTGATTGTATTTAAACCCTTTGTTTTCCTCTGTTCTTTGCTCTGTGTTTGTATGTTAGCACCCAGCCCTAGTACTCTGAGAACTCTTGTTGATCCCGGTGGACTCTCTTGTGGAATTCTGTTTTTTGTTCTTGTTTGCTTGTTTTTTGAGTATCTTTTGAGGCTTTTTGTGCTTTACCTTCCACCTTGTGGATTTACCTTTTTTGTCTTGGAGGATTACCTTTGTTCTTGTAGGATTCCTTTTGAGGTTGTGGAGTTACATCTTTTCCTGAAGAACTTCACTTTTTACTTCATGAAATACACCGTCTCAAGTACTGCTGTGTCTGCCTCATCTTCTGGGTTCTGCCGACTATTCGTGGCTCAGTTGGTTAAGTGACTGTTTCTCACTCCGGAGACCTGGGTTCGTAACCGGGTCCTGACAGAGTCTATATACAATGTGTGCAAAAGGCATGAGGAGGTAGGCGAATAATTACAATTTTGCAGATTAACAATGGAGTGATAAATGATCAGATGATCATGTACAGGTAGAGATATTGGTGTGCAAAAGAGCAGAAAAGTAAATAAATAAAAACTGTGGGGATGAGGTAGGTGAAAATGGGTGGGCTATTTACCAATAGAATATGTACAGCTGCAGCGATCGGTTAGCTGCTCAGATAGCTGATGTTTGAAGTTGGTGAGGGAGATAAAAGTCTCCAACTTCAGCGATTTTTGCAATTCGTTCCAGTCACAGGCATCAGAGTACTGGAATTAAAGGCGGCCGAATGAGGTGTTGGCTTTAGGGATGATCAGTGAGATACACCTGCTGGAGCGCGTGCTACGGATGGGTGTTGCCATCGTGACCAGTGAACTGAGATAAGGCGGAGCTTTACCTAGCATGGCCTTGTAGATGACCTGGAGCCAGTGGGTCTGGCGACGAATATGTAGCGAGGGCCAGCCGACTAGAGCATACAAGTCGCAGTGGTAGGTGGTATAAGTTGCTTTAGTGACAAAACGGATTGCACTGTGATAAACTGCATCCAGTTTGCTGAGTAGAGTGTTGGAAGCAATTTTGTAGATGACATCGCCGAAGTCGAGGATCGTAAGGGATAGTCAGTTTTACTAGGGTAAGTTTGGCAGCGTGAGTGAAGGAGGCTTTGTTGCGGAATACAAAGCCGACTCTTGATTTGATTTTCGATTGGAGATGTTTGATATGAGTCTGGAAGGAGAGTTTGCAGTCTAGCCAGACACCTAGGTACTTATAGATGTCCACATATTCAAGGTCGGAACCATCCAGGGTGGTGATGCTAGTCGGGCATGCGGGTGCAGGCAGCGATCGTTTGAAAAGCATGCATTTGGTTTTACTAGCGTTTAAGAGCAGTTGGAGGCCACGGAAGGAGTGTTGTATGGCATTGAAGCTCGTTTGGAGATTAGATAGCACAGTGTCCAATGACGGGCCGAAAGTATATAGAATGGTGTCGTCTGCGTAGAGGTGGATCAGGGAATCGCCCGCAGCAAGAGCAACATCATTGATATACACAGAGAAAAGAGTCTGCCCGAGAATTGAACCCTGTGGCACCCACATAGAGACTGCCAGAGGACCGGACAGCATGCCCTCCGATTTGACACACTGAACTCTGTCTGCAAAGTAATTGGTGAACCAGGCAAGGCAGTCATCTGAAAAACCGAGGCTACTGATTCTGCCGATAAGAATATGGTGATTGACAGAGTCGAAAGCCTTGGCAAGGTCGATGAAGATGGCTGCACAGTACTGTCTTTTATCGATGGCGGTTATGATATCATTTAGTACCTTGAGTGTGGCTGAGGTGCACCCGTGACCGGCTCGGAAACCAGATTGCACAGCTGAGAAGGTACGGTGGGACTCGAGATGGTCAGTGACCTGTTTATTGACTTGGCTTGCGAAGACCTTAGATAGGCAGGGCAGAATGGATATAGGTCTGTAACAGTTTGGGTCCAGGGTGTCTCCCCCTTTGAAGAGGGGGATGACTGCGGTAGCTTTCCAATCCTTGGGGATCTCAGACGATATGAAAGAGAGGTTGAACAGGCTGGTAATAGGGGTTGCGACAATGGCGGCAGATAGTTTCAGAAATAGAGGGTCCAGATTGTCAAGCCCAGCTGATTTATACGGGTCCAGGTTTTGCAGCTCTTTCAGAACATCTGCTATCTGGATTTGGGTAAAGGAGAACCTGGAGAGGCTTGGGCGAGGAGCTGCGGGGGGGGCGGAGCTGTTGGCCGAGGTAGGAGTAGCCAGAGAGATGAACCTGGAGAAGAGTCCCCTAAACAAACTGGTCATGGGGCTCGGTTCACAAACACAAACAGACCCCACAGAGCCCCAGGACAGCAACACAATTAGACCCAACCAAATCATGAGAAAAGAAAACGATAATTACTTGACACATTGGAAAGAATTAACAAAAAAACTGAGCAAACTAGAATGATATTTGGCCCTAAACAGAGAGTACACCGTGGCAGAATACCTGACCACTGTGACTCACCCAAACTTAAGGAAAGCTTTGACTATGTACAGACTCAGTGAGCATAGCCTTGCTATTGAGAAAGGCCGCCGTAGGCAGACATGGCTCTCAAGAGAAGACAGGCTATGTGCACACTGCCCACAAAATGTGTTGGAAACCGAGCTGCACTTCCTAACCTCCTGCCCAATGTATGACCATATTAGAGACACATATTTCCCTCAGATTACACAGATCAACAAATAATTCGAAAACAAACCCAATTTCGATAAACTCCCATATCTACTGGGTGAAATTCCATAGTGTGCCATCACTGCAGCAAGATTTGTGACCTGTTGCCACAAGAATAGAGCAACCAGTTAAGAACAAACACCATTGTAAATACAACCCATATTTATTTTCCCTTGTGTACTTTAACCATTTGTACATTGTTACAACACTGTATATATAATATGACATTTGTAATGTCTTTATTGTTTTGAAACATCTGTATGTGTAATGTTTACTGTTAATATTTATTGTTTATTCCACTTTTGTAAATTATCTACCTCACTTTCTTTGGCAATGTTAACACGTTTCCCATGCCAATAAAGCCCCTACTACATACAGCTGGGAAGAACTATTGGATATCAGAGTGGCGGTAACTCACCAGCACTACTAGCATTAAGACCAGGAATATGACTTTCCCGAAGCAGATCCTTTGTTCACACCCCCCAGGGCAATTGAACTGATTCCAGAGGCTGACCCAAAACAACGCCGGCG
This sequence comes from Oncorhynchus keta, assembly GCF_023373465.1. Classification (NCBI taxonomy): domain Eukaryota; kingdom Metazoa; phylum Chordata; class Actinopteri; order Salmoniformes; family Salmonidae; genus Oncorhynchus; species Oncorhynchus keta. The sequence continues at coordinate 13,358,718 of NC_068422.1, read as the reverse complement.
GAGGAGAGGGGCTTGGAGTTGTCTTCTAGTCCGACTTAGGAAGTGCACACACCACCCACCGCTTCCGAGTATCTTACTCGCTAATGTTCAGTCTCTGGATAATAACGTTGTCAAGCTCAGGGCGAGTGTTTCTTTCCAGAGAGACATCAGGAATTGTAACATACTCTATTTCACATAAACATGGCTCTCTCAGGATATACTGTCTGTCAGTCCAGCCAGTTGGATTCTCAGTTCATCGCTCAGACATTTATAAATATCTCTCCGGGAAGAAGGGCAGTGGTGTGTGTTTCATGATTAACGACTCATGGTGTAATTGTGATAACATACAGGAACTCAAGTCCTTTTGTTCACCCGACCTAAAATAACTCACAATCAAATGCCGACCATATTATGTTGAAAAACAAAGGAGATGATCGTGGACTTCAGGAAACAGCAGAGGGAGCACCCCCCTTATTCACTTTGACGGAATGTGGAAAGCTTCAAGTTCCTCAGTGTACACATCACTGACAAACTGAAATGGTCCACCCACACAGACAGTGAGGTGAAGAAGGCACAACAGCACCTCTTCAACTTCAGGATGCTGAAGAAATTTGTCTTGGCACCTAAAACCCTGACAAACTTTTACAGATACACAATTGACAGCATCCTGTCGGGTTGTATCACCACTTGGTATGGCAACTGGACCGCCCGCAAACGCAGGGCTCTCCAGAGGGTTGTGCGGTCTGCCCAACGCATCACAGGGGGCAAACTACCTACCCTCCAGGACACCTACAGCACCCGATGTCACAGGAATGCCAAAAAGATCATCAAGCACAACAATCTCCCGAGTCACTGCCTGTTCACCCCGCTATCATCCAGAAGGCGAGGTCAGTACAGGTGCATAAAAGATGGGACCTAGAGACTGAAAAACAGCTTCTATCTCAAGGCCATCAGACTGTTAAATAGCCATCACTATAGCCATCACTAGCTGCTGCCTATATACAGAGACTTGAAATCCCTGGCCACTTTAATAAATAGAACACTAGTCACTTTAATAATGTTTACTTATCTTGCATTACTCACCTCATATGTGTATACTGTGTTCTATACTATTCTACTGTATCTTAGTCTTTGGGCTCCTGAGTGGCGCAGCGGTCTAAGGCACTGCATCTTAGTGCTAGAGATGTCACTACAGACATCTGTTCAATTCCAGGCTGTATCACAACCGGCTGTGATTGGGAGTCCCGTAGGACGGCGCACAATTGGCCCAGCATTGGCCGGGTTTGGCCGGGGTCAGCCCATTATTGTAAAATAAGAATTTGTTCTTAGCTGAATTTCCTAGTTAAATAAAGGTTTAAAAAAAGAGAAATGCCGCACTGACATTGCTCTGACATTCTTAATTCCATTCCTTTACTTTTTGAGTATTGGGTATATGTTGTGAAATTGTTAGATATTACTTGTTAAATATAATATAATAATATAATATATGCCATTTAGCAGACGCTTTTATCCAAAGCGACTTACAGTCATGTGTGCATACATTCTACGTATGGGTGGTCCCGGGAATCGAACCCACTACCCTGGCGTTACAAGCGCCATGCTCTACCAACTGTGCTACAGTTGTGCTATATAATACTGCACTGCCAGAGCTAGAAGCACAAGCATTTCGCTACACCCGCAGTAACATCTGCTAAAAACTTGTATGTGACCAATAAAATGTGATTTGATTTGATGCTTTTTTTATTTCAAAAAAGCTTTCGACTCAATTTGTTATGAGGGTCTGCTGTACAAATTGATGGAAAGTGGTGTTGGGGGAAAAACATACGACGTTATGAAATCCATGTACATAAACAACAAGTGTGCGGTTAAAATTGGCAAAAAAACACACATTTCTTTCCACAGGGCCGTGGGGTGACACAGGAATGCAGCTTGAGCCCCACCCTCTTCAACGTATATATCAACGAATTGGCGAGGGCACTAGAACAGTCCGCAGCTCCCGGCCTCACCCTACTAGAATCTGAAGTCATATGTCTACTGTTTGCTGATGATCTGGTGCTTCTGTCTCCAACCATGGAGGGCCTACAGCAGCACCTAGATCTTCTGCATAGACTCTGCCAGACCTGGGCTCTGACAGTAAATCACAGTAAGACAAAAATAATGGTGTTACAAAAAAGGTCCAGATGCCAGGACCACAAATACAAATTCTATCTCGACACCATTGCCCTAGAGCACACAACAAACTATACATTCCTCGGCCTAAACATCAGTGCCACAGGTAACTTTCACAAAGTTGTGAACGAGCTGAGAAACAAGACAAGAAGGGAATTCTATGCCATCAAAAGGAACATAAAATTTGACATACCAATTAGGACCTGGCTAAAAATACTTGAATCAGTTTTAGAATCCATTTCCCTTTGTGGTTGTGAGGTCCGGGGTCTGCTCACCAACCAAGAATTCACCAAATGGGACAAACACCAAATTGAGACTCTGCATGCAGAATTCTGCAAAAAATGGCCTCAGTGTACAACGTAAAACACCAAATAGTGCATGCAGAGCATACAGAGCAGAATTAGGCCGATACCCGCTAATTATCAAAATCCAGAAAAGAGACGTTCATTTCTATAACCACCTAAAAGGAAGCGATTCCCAAATCTTCCACAACAAAGCCATCACCTACAGAGAGATGAACCTGGAGAAGAGTACCCTAAGCAAGCTGGTCCTGGGGCTCTGTTCACAAACACATCCCAGGACAGCAACACAATTAGACCTAACCAAATCGTGAGAAAACGACAATTGGGTGAAATACCACAGTGTGCCATCACAGCAGCAATATTTGTGACCTGTTACCACAAGAAAAGGGAAACCAGTGAAGAACAAACACCATTGTAAATACAACCCATATTTATATTTATTTATTTTCCCTTTTGTACGTCAACTATTTGCATATAATATGACGTTTGTAATATCTTTATTCTTTTGGAACTTTTTAATGTTTACTGTTAATTTGTACTGTTTATTTCACTTTTGTTTATTATCTAGTTCACTTGCTTTGGCAATGTTACTGTAGGTTTCCATTGCCGATAAAGCCCTTAAATTGACATTGAATTTAATTGAGTTGAGAGAGAGAAACAGAGACAGATGTTTATTGTTTATTTCACCTGCTTTGACAATGTAAACGTACAGTATATTTCTTATGCAAATAAAGCCCTTTTGAAATGAATTGACATTTTGAGAGAAGGTGGGGAGGAGAGCAGAGAGACTGGATAACTTATTTGTATTGCTTTTAATCTTTTTAAATGAATTTATCTTATTAACACTTTGTTCTAGCTAGCTAT
>NC_068422.1:13277904-13352904 GCF_023373465.1 Oncorhynchus keta | reverse complement strand
ATTGGAGTTTGTTCTGCTGTTGTAACAATGTAACTATTATTTACCTGTGATTGGAGTTTGTTCTGCTGTTGTAACAATGTAACTATTATTTACCTGTGATTGGAGTTTGTTCTGCTGTTGTAACAATGTAACTATTATTTACCTGTGATTGGAGTTTGTTCTGCTGTTGTAACATTGTAACTATTATTTACCTGTGATTGGAGTTTGTTCTGCTGTTGTAACAATGTAACTATTATTTACCTGTGATTGGAGTTTGTTCTGCTGTTGTAACAATGTAACTATTATTTACCTGTGATTGGAGTTTGTTCTGCTGTTGTAACAATGTAACTATTATTTACCTGTGATTGGAGTTTGTTCTGCTGTTGTAACATTGTAACTATTATTTACCTGTGATTGGAGTTTGTTCTGCTGTTGTAACATTGTAACTATTATTTACCTGTGATTGGAGTTTGTTCTGCTGTTGTAACATTGTAACTATTATTTACCTGTGATTGGAGTTTGTTCTGCTGTTGTGACATTGTAACTATTATTTACCTGTGATTGGAGTTTGTTCTGCTGTTGTAACATTGTAACTATTATTTACCTGTGATTGGAGTTTGTTCTGCTGTTGTAACATTGTAACTATTATTTACCTGTGATTGGAGTTTGTTCTGCTGTTGTAACAATGTAACTATTATTTACCTGTGATTGGAGTTTGTTCTGCTGTTGTAACATTGTAACTATTATTTACCTGTGATTGGAGTTTGTTCTGCTGTTGTAACATTGTAACTATTATTTACCTGTGATTGGAGTTTGTTCTGCTGCTAACATCTGTGTTGTAAAGCCTCCTGAAAACAACCAAACTGAACCCTTCCCTGACCCTGTCACGCCTTGGTCTTAGTGTTTTGTGTTTTCGTTGATTGTTTGGTCAGGCCAGGGTGTGACATGGGTTTGTTTTGTTGTATTTCGTATTGGGGTTTTGTGGTTATTGGGATTGCGGCTGAGTAGGGGTGTTGCATGGGCTTGGCTGCCTGAGGCGGTTCTCAATCAGAGTCAGGTGATTCTCGTTGTCTCTGATTGGGAACCGTATTTAGGTAGCCTGGGTTTCACTTTGTATTTCGTGGGTGATTGTTCCTGTCTCTGTGTAGTGTTCACCAGATAGGCTGTAATAGGTTTCACGTTCCGTTTGTTGTTTTTGTATTTATTAGTTATTTCATGTATCGTTCCGTTTTTCTTCATTAAAGACATGAGTAACCACCACGCTGCATTTCGGTCCGACTCTCTTTCTACAAACGAAGAACGCCGTTACAGACCCTTGACCCTTGACCCTGTCCCTATCCCTGACCCTGACCTTTTCCCTGACCCTGTCCCTGACCGTGAGAGATGACGTACAACTAAAAAAGTAGCCAGTATGCCACCACTCATACTGCCGCTAGGCGTCCGTAACTTCTGCTTGTGCAGCAGGAGGAGAAGGAGGACGTTGGGGCAGAGGAGCAGGGAGGGAAAATGTTCTACATTTACAAAATAAGATATTATCTAGTTTGATGGGTAATTCTTTGACATTCCACTTGCAGTTTGTGTTTGATATAGCCCCTTAGGATAGGTAGAGGAAAATACCTCTCTGTCACATCCTGCAACATTAATTGGTTTACCCTCGCTGTACAACCAGTCACCAGGCTGATGCTCTGCAATTTGATAACACTGTGGATGAATCAAGTTATTGATCATATTTGCTCTCTGTCCACATCACTAAGGGCCTATCATGGTCCAATCACACCAACACAGTCTAGAAGAGGGCACGACAACACCGCTTCCCCCTCAAGACACTGAAAAGATTTGGCATGGATCCTCAGATCCTCAAACAGTTCTACAGCTGCAATATTGAGAGCATCTTGACTGGCTGCATAACTGCTTGGTATGGCAACTGCTTGGCACCCGACCGTAAGGCGCTACAGAGGGTAGTGCGTACAGCCCAGTACATCACTGGGGCCAAGCTTCCTGACATCCAGAACCACTATACTAGGCGTGTCAGAGGAAGGCCCTAAAAATTGTCAAAGACTCGAGCCATAGACTCAGTCATAGACTGTTCTCTCTGCTATCTCATGGCAAATGGTACCATATCTCCAAGTCTGGGACCAAAAGGCTCCTGAACAGCTTCTAACCCGAAGCCATAAGACTGCTGAACAAGTAATCAAATGGCAAGCCGGACTATTTGCATTGACTCCCTATTTTGTTGTTGCATTGACTCTCATGCACTGGCTCTATGCACACTCACTGGACTCTACCCACACACTCATACTACACTGACACTCCAACACACTCATATACACACACACACACACACACACACACACACACACACACACACACACACACACACACACACACACACACACACACACACACACACACACACACACACACACACACGCGCACTAGTGTAAACGTCTGAGTCATTTTAACCAGGCAAGGTGACAAGCAGAAACAAAACAACACTCTTTCACACTTTTTTCATACGCTGCTGCTACTCTGCTTATTATCTGTTCTGAGTGCCTAGCTACTTTTACCCCTACCTACATATTACCTCAATGACCTCAACTACCTCGTGCCCCTGCACATTGACTCGCTACCGGTGCTCCTTGTATATAGTCCTGTGTCGCTCAGTTGGTAGAGCATGGTGCTTGCAATGGGTTTGATTCCCACTGGGGACAAGCAAAAAAAGTACAAAAATATATGCACTCACTACAGTAAGTCACATCTGCTAAACAACTCAAATGTAAAACATTGTTTGTCCCATGTAGCTCAGTGGGTAGAGCGTGGCACTTGCAACGCTGTGGGTTTGATTCCCATGGGGGACCAGTATGAAAATGTATGCACTCACTACTGTAAGTTGCTCTGGATAAGAGCATCTGCTAAATGACTAAAATATATATGTTATTTTATTGTGTTACTATTCCCTTTTTTTGTGCTTTTTTAAATAACTTGTTTTACTTGCGAATGGGCTCGAAAGTAAGCATTTCAGTCAAGTCTACATCTGTTGTATTCGGCGCATGTGACAAATACTCATTTATTTGCTTTTGATTTTATATTGTGGTTGTTTGTATGACAGAGAGCAGTCTCCATTCATGTAATAGGTCTTGTTCACTTGCAATTCTTATAATTCAATTCCAGATAGAATTACAGTATGTTGACAGAGCAAAAGCTGACCGAGAGGTCTGAGTCAAGGACTTGGAAGTCTTAACACAATGATGTCACCTGCTGGACACTCATTGTAACTGCACTTTGTTTTGAATCCCAAATGTCACCCTATTCCATATCAAGTGCAATACTTTTAAGGCCCTTAAAAAAGCAACAAAAGTTAGACCTTGACCAGAAAGGTACTACAGAAACCTCCATCAGCAATGAAATAAAGTGAGATGCATTTTCCTCATGAAAGTCTTGTTTTTTAACAACAGTATCATGTTGCAAGACTCACATCTCATGACTGTCATCTTTCTCCATACAGGTTGATGAGTCCAGTGGGCTCATTATTGTACCCATCCTGGTAGCTTTATGAGCCACGGGCAGGGCAGGCAAGGCTATATTAGAAACAACCCAATTTGGGTTATTTGGTAACCCAGCTCTGGGTAAATATTGGACAGAAAACACGCGGGGTTATTTTGACCCAGCCAGTTGGACTATTAGGGCCATGGCTTTCAGATAATTATTTTTGGCCACCTGTAAGAGTAAATGTAATTCCTGTTGATGATGTTGACAAACTTAAGTTTGTACATGGCAAAGTTAAATTTTCCTCTAATGTTTTCACACATTTAATATTCTGATATAAAATTTGTCTCCAGAGATTGAGTTACATTTGGATATGCATAGGCTAAGCCATGCCTCCAGTCTTCTGATCTGTCCCACTGAGTTATATCTTAATAAACCATCTACAATAACCCAGCACCCAGCATCAATAACCCAGCAGTTTTTAAAGAAAACAATGAGGCCAATGAGAGGTTTTGAAACCACCGGTCGGCCACATTGGCAGTCCTCCATTGGAATGAATTAATGGAATTCTACAGTATTTCAATTAAATGTCTCAAGGAAAAGGCTTCAAAACAGTGCCCCCTGTAAGTCATCTAGTGTATATATAAATCATTGGTTATAACTAAATAATTTTTATGAGGTCTAAAACCATGGGGCAATTAAAACAATTGAAGCATGCATTTTGAAGCATTCGTTTTGAAACATCTAGAAGCTAGGCATCAGTCTTTATGTGTTTCCCAGAGTTAGTTTTGACAGTCTCTGTTCAATCACCGCATTCTCATCGACAGACTCAACAGCCTTGGCTTCTCAAATGACTGCCTTGCCTGGTTACCCAACTACTTCTCAGATAGAGTTCAGTGTGTCAAATCGGAGGGCCTGTTGTCTGGACCTCTGGCAGTCTCTATGGGGGTGCCACAGGGTTAAATTCTCGGTCTGACTATTTTCTCTGTATATATATCAATGATGTCGCTCTTGCTGCTGGTGATTCTCTGATCCAACTCTACGCAGACGACCACATTCAGTACACATCTGGCCCTTCTTTGGACACTGTGCTAACAAACCTCCAAACGAGCTTCAATGCCCTTCTGAGGCCTCCAACTGCTTATAAATGCTAGTCAAACTAAATGCATGCTCTCCAACCGATTGCTGCCCACACCCTCCTGCCCGTCTAGCATCATTACTCAGGACGGTTCTGACTTAGAATATGTGGACAACTACAAATACTTAGGTGTCTGGTTCGACTGTAAACTCTCCTTCCAGACTCACATTAAGCATATCCAATCCAAAATTAAATCTAAAATCGGCTTCATATTTCGCAACAAAGCCTCCTTCACTCTTGCTGGCAAACATACCCTCATAAAACTGACTATCTTACCGATCCTCGACTTTGGCGATGTCATTTACAAAATAGCCTCCAACACTCTACTCAGCAAACTGGATGTAGTCTATCACAGTACCATCCGTTTTGTCACCAAAGCCTCATATATTACCCACCACTGCGACCTGTATGCTCTCGTTGGCTGGCCCTCACTACATATTCGTCGCCAAACCCACTGGATCCAGGTCATCTATAAGTTCATGCTAGGTAAAGCCCCACCTTATCTCAGCTAACTGGTCACCATAGCAACATCCCTCCATAGCACGCGCTCCAGCAGGTATATTTCACAGGTCATCCCAAAGCCAACACCTACTTTGGCCTCCATTCCTTCCAGTTCTCTGCTGACAATGACTGGAACAATTTGCAAAAATCACTGAAGCTGGAGTCTTATACTGTATCTCCCTCTCTAACTTATGCATCAACTGTCAGTTGATGATCACTGTAACTGTACACAGCCAATCTGTAAATAGCACATCCAACTACCACATCCCCATATTGTTATTTATCTTTTTGCTCTTTGCACCCCAGTATCTCTACCTGCACATCATCATCTGTACATCTATCACACATCTATTACTAATTTGTAATTATTTTGCCTCTATGGCCTATTTATTGCCTTACCTCCCTAATCTCCTACATTTGCATGCACTGTACATAGATTTTTATATTGTGTTATTGACTGTACGTTTGTTTATGTGAAACTCTGTGCTGTTGTGTTTGTCGCACTGCTTTGTTTTATCTTGGCCAGGTCGCAGTTGTAAATGAGAACTTATTCTCAACTGGCCTACCTGGTTAAATAAAGGTGAAATATTTGTATTTTTTTTTAAAGCCTGATCCTCCAGCTGTTTGAAACCTTTCTCTGTCTCAGACTCTCTGTGTCTCAGTGTCTCTCCCCCTCGTGGTCCTCACCGCCTACAACTGTAAGGGCACAAGGCGAGACCCAGATGCAGACACGGGAGGCAGATGGTTTGAGTCTTTGATAGTTATTAATCAATCGAAATGGGGTAGGCAAGAGAACAGGCAAAAGGTTAAAACCAGTTCAGAGTCCAGGAGTTACAGAGTGGCAGGCAGGCTCGAGGTCAGGGCAGCCAGAATGGTCAGGCAGGAGGGTACAGAGTCCAGGAGTTACAGAGTGGCAGGCAGGCTCGAGGTCAGGGCAGCCAGAATGGTCAGGCAGGTGGGTACAGAGTCCAGGAGTTACAGAGTGGCAGGCAGGCTCGAGGTCAGGGCAGCCAGAATGGTCAGGCAGGTGGGTACAGAGTCCAGGAGTTACAGAGTGGCAGGCAGGCTCGAGGTCAGGGCAGCCAGAATGGTCAGGCAGGAGGGTACAGAGTCCAGGAGTTACAGAGTGGCAGGCAGGCTCGAGGTCAGGGCAGCCAGAATGGTCAGGCAGGTGGGTGCAGAGAAAATAGGCAAGGGTCAAAACCTGGAGGACTAGCAAAAAAATAATAAAAGCAGGAGAACGGGAAAACACGCTGGTTGACTTGAACAGACAAGATGAACTGGCACAGAGAGACAGTAAACACAGGGATAAATACACCAGGGGAAGTAAGAGACACCTGGAGGGGGTGGAGACAATCACAGGGACAGGTGAAACAGATCAGGGTGTGACAACAATGTGTTTGCTGCTGACTACTTGGTGGGTGGAGGGGTGTGTACGTGTGTGAGAGCATTACAGATACAGATTTTGGTCAAGTAAACTGCAATGCTCTCTCTCTCTCACACTATCTCTCAATTCAATTAAGGGGATTTATTGGCATGGGAAACATATGTTTACATTGCCAAAGCAAGTGAAATAGATAATAAACAAAAGTGGCATAAACAAAAATAAATCTACAGTAAACATTACACTTAATAAAGTTGCAAAATAATAATTTGTTTTCGAATTCTTTGTAGGTCTGTGTAATCTGAGGGAAATATGTGTCTCTAATATAGTCATACTATCATGTTTGAAGGTAAGACCCAGGTGCAGACAGTATCGAAGTAACAAAAGTTTATTAGATCGAACACGGGCAGGCAAAGGTACAGGACGGCAGGCAGGTTCAGGGTCAGGGCAGGCAGAAAGGTCAAAAGGTAAAAAGACAAGACAAGAGCAAGAGCAAGGGGAAAAACACTGGTAGATTTGAAGAAAAAATGAACTGGCAACAGACAAATAGAGAACACAGGTATAAATACACAGGGGATAATGGGGGAGATGGGCGACTAATGGTGGGTGGTGGAGACAATCACAAAGACAGGTGAAAGAGATCAGGGCGCGACACATACATTTGGCAGGAGGTTAGGAAGTGCAGCACAGTTTCCACCTTATCTCTCTCTGTTGCTGTCTCTCACTCTATCACTGTCTCTCACTCTCTCAATTCTCAATTTCTCAATTTAAGGGCTTTATTGGCATGGGAAACATATATTAGCATTGCCAAAGCAAGTTAAGTAGATAATACTCTCTCACACGCTCTCACACTCTCTCTCACTCTCTCTCTTTGTATCTCTCACTCTCTGTCTCTCACTCTCTCAACTCTCAATTTCTCAATTTAAGCATTGCCAAAGCAAGTGAAGTAAATAATAGTCTTACTCTCACTCTCTCTCACTCTCTCTCTCACTCTCTCTCACTCTCTCTCACGCAAGCTCTCTCACATGCTCTCGCTTTCTTTCTTCTCTCTCTCTCTCTCTCTCTCTCTCTCTCTCTCTCTCTCTCTCTCTCTCTCTCTCTCTCTCTCTCTAGCTTTCTCTCTCTCACTCATTCTCACTCTATCCCTGTTTCTGTCTCTCTCTGTCTCACTCTCTCTCTCTTTCTCTCACACACTCTCTCACACACTCTTCACACTTTCTCTAGTACTCTCTCTCTCTTTACTCTCTCCCTCTCTCTTTACCGTAGATGGCGCTGTGCCATAATATCATAAATTCCACCATAATCCACTTCACAGAACAAAATAAATGATCAGGCCCAAAATAAAGAAATAAAAAAGGTTTGACATGAAGTCTGGGGTTGACTTGCAGTGCATGGAAAGTACTCTGGAGAGGGGAGTGTTAGAGGGTGGGCTTTTGGGTCTGATTAAATTCAGACAGGGCCATGCTCAGCTGGGCATTGATTGGCATGATGACAGCCAGCCAGTGCGGAGGAGTTAGAGCAGTAGTGTGCAGTAGTTTAATGGAAGACTCATTGGGGACCTGAATACAATGCTAAAGAACAAACTAGCTTAGAATGGAATTCTCCTTTTGACCAGGAACAGCTGCTCATGTGACTTGTAAAGGATTTCTTTGCTCAATGTTACAGGAAAAACAGGATTTTTGTCAAGCGATTTGGTCACTATGTTCAGGGATATAGATACTGTGGTTCCAGTCTGTGGAAACATTTAAACAGATGACAAACCAGAGACATCTACATATTCTGTCTGACAGCATTGGATATTTAGTTATTATTTTGTTATCTGGTCGTGATTATGTCATTATTTTGTAATGACCTTTTAATTTTGAGTAAATATTGAGTAAATGAAACATAACATAATATCATTGATTTATCAGGCTTCTCCTATGCTCTGTAATTAGGTTAGCAGAGAGATCCATCTTTCAGGTGAATCATTCTTAGGCCTCTAAAACACAGTATGTAGAAGCTGCCCTAACCATGAGTCCAGAGTCAGCTATGTTTTAAACTCCCTAATGGGTAGTGTTAAACTTGGAGTTAGGGGTAATCTTATCCTGGATCTGTGGTTAGGGACTTACACCTTCTACTTCTATGCCTTGCCCCCGCGGCCCCGCCCCGCCCTGACCCGAGTCCCATTCTGGTGCCGCTGATAGGGGCAGCTGGAGACCTTTATCAGCCCCCTCCCTCCCTTTCTGAGAAACCTGGGCTGACCTCTCCTCTTCCAGACCTGGGCCATGACCACTGGAGTTCCAACCATACATATACAGACAAATGGAAATTAAATATAAAGCAATAAATATAGTAAATATAAAGCAATAAATACCCACAGTTGTATCTCTGTTGTTGTTTTTTCCATTTATGTCAGATCTAACCCTACTGTTGTACGCATATGTACGCATATGTATGAATATGTATAACCTATGTTTTGCCTACTGCACACTACTGTAGGATAAAGACTATGATCCTACAAAATGTTGCAAGATGTTGGATTCTGGTTTTATTGTAATATGTTTGTTGGGACCCTTGAATTGGACTTGTATGCAGATGCTATATTTCAAAGATTTTGTGGAAACTAGAAACATGGGCAGGGCAACCACTAGTGCACTGTTCCAAGTGATGAGCAAACCTTCACTGCAACCTGGTTTGGGTTGAAGACCTATATAGAGGCATCTAGTATGGCTCATAAATGGGTCATTGTAGAGAAGTGGTGCAAATAGGTGTCACGCCCTGACCATAGAGAGCCTTTTATTCTCTATTTTGGTTAGGTTGGGTGTGACTAGGGTGGGTGATCTAGTGTGTTGATATCTATGTTGGCCTGGTATGGTTCCCAATCAGAGGCAGCTGTTTATAGTCGTCTCTGATTGGGGATCGTATTTAGGCAGCCATTTCCCCACTGGTTTTTGTGGGATCTTGTTTTGAGTTAGTGCCAGTTGCACCTCTTATGTTACGGTTCGTTGTTTGTTTCCTTTTTGCTTTGTAAGTTTCACAAAAAAATAAGATGTGGAACTCAGAGCACGCTGCGCCTTGGTCCGTCTCTCCACACAGCCGTGACAATAGGGGGTTGGAAAACAATTCAAATTAGTATCCTATTTCTCCCAAACCTTTATCACACACATCTTCCAACATATGTCAGATAGACATAACTACTACTCACACGTCTTCCAACATATGTCAGATAGACATAACTACCACTCACACGTCTTCCAACATATGTCAGATAGACATAACTACCACTCACACGTCTTCCAACATATATCAGATAGACATAACTACCACTCACACGTCTTCCAACATATGTCAGATAGACATAACTACCACTCACACGTCTTCCAACATATATCAGATAGACATAACTACTACTCACACGTCTTCCAACATATGTCAGATAGACATAACTACCACTCACACGTCTTCCAACATATGTCAGATAGACATAACTACTACTCACACGTCTTCCAACATATGTCAGATAGACATAACTACTACTCACACGTCTTCCAACATATGTCAGATAGACATAACTACCACTCACACGTCTTCCAACATATGTCAGATAGACATAACTACTACTCACACGTCTTCCAACATATGTCAGATAGACATAACTACTACTCACACGTCTTCCAACATATGTCAGATAGACATAACTACCACTCACACGTCTTCCAACATATGTCAGATAGACATAACTACTACTCACACGTCTTCCAACATATGTCAGATAGACATAACTACCACTCACACGTCTTCCAACATATGTCAGATAAAAATAACTACTACTCGCACACCTTGTTTATATTGCATATTTGAAATATTGTCCTGAATTCCTGACCACCCCACTAAACTACTACTGAAATATAGTGGGAAAGTTGCAGTAAAGGGAGAACCAGGCACAGTAATGCTAATTTTGATTAACCTTCTACTACAGATACATTTTACAAAACAACATGCAACATTTTCAAATATAATCTCTATTTTTCTTTTTGGTCAGATGAGACCAAAATATAACTTTTTGGCCTGAGCGCAAAACGATATGTCTGGCAAAACCCCAATACATCTTTCCACCCAAAAGAACACCATGCCTACAGTAAAGAACACCATGTCTACAGTAAAGAACACCATGCCTACAGTAAAGAACACCATGCCTACAGTAAAGAACACCATGCCTACAGTAAAGAACACCATGTCTACAGTAAAGAACACCATGCCTACAGTAAAGAACACCATGCCTACAGTAAAGAACACCATGCCTACAGTAAAGAACACCATGCCTACAGTAAAGAACACCATGCCTACAGTAAAGAACACCATGTCTACAGTAAAGAACACCATGTCTACAGTAAAGAACACCATGTCTACAGTAAAGAACACCATGCCTACAGTAAAGAACACCATGACTACAGTAAAGAACACCATGCCTACAGTAAAGAACACCATGTCTACAGTAAAGAACACCATGCCTACAGTAAAGAACACCATGACTACAGTAAAGAACACCATGTCTACAGTAAAGAACACCATGCCTACAGTAAAGAACACCATGCCTACAGTAAAGAACACCATGACTACAGTAAAGAACACCATGCCTACAGTAAAGAACACCATGACTACAGTAAAGAACACCATGTCTACAGTAAAGAACACCATGCCTACAGTAAAGAACACCATGTCTACAGTAAAGAACACCATGCCTACAGTAAAGAACACCATGCCTACAGTAAAGAACACCATGCCTACAGTAAAGAACACCATGCCTACAGTAAAGAACACCATGTCTACAGTAAAGAACCCCATGCCTACAGTAAAGAACACCATGACTACAGTAAAGAACACCATGCCTACAGTAAAGAACACCATGACTACAGTAAAGAACACCATGCCTACAGTAAAGAACACCATGACTACAGTAAAGAACACCATGTCTACAGTAAAGAACACCATGCCTACAGTAAAGAACACCATGTCTACAGTAAAGAACACCATGCCTACAGTAAAGAACACCATGTCTACAGTAAAGAACACCATGCCTAAATGTGTTTACGGATAAGAAAGATAAGGTCCTTATGCTTCCAAAATCGTACTGCAAGTGATGCGTGTTAATGTTCAGACCAATGTTCAAAACTCCTACGTAGCCTACCTAAAGAAGACGCCTTCATCAATAACTTTTATGTGATGGAACTGAGAGTCATTATCAAGGGCTACTTTGTGACACACCGACTGCAATTTCACACATTCACCCAAACCACTGTATTCTGTGCATTTTACACAGACCTGTACCGTGCATCTTTCCATACATTTATCTTCAGTTGAAGTCGGAAGTTTACTTACACCTTATCCCAGTCTGCTGTTCCCACATGCTTCAAGAGGGCCACCATTGTTCCTGTTCCCAAGAAAGTTAAGGTAACTGAGCGAAATGACTACCGCCCCGTAGCACTCACTTCCGTCATCATGAAGTGCTTTGAGAGACTAGTCAAGGACCATATCACCTCCACACTACCTGACGCCCAAATAGGTCCACAGACGACGCAATCGCAATCACACTGCACACTGCCCAAACCCATCTGGACAAGAGGAATACCTATGTGAGAATGCTGTTCATCGACTACAGCTCAGCATTTAACACCATAGTACCCTCCAAACTTGTCATCAAGCTCGAGACCCTGGGTCTCGACTCCGCCCTGTGCAACTGGGTCCTGGACTTCCTGACGGGCCACCCCCAGGTGGTGAGGGTAGGTGACAACATCTCCACCCCGCTGATCCTCAACACTGGGGCCCCACAAGGGTGCGTTCTCAGCCCTCTCCTGTACTCCCTGTTCACCCACAACTGTGTGGCCATGCATGCCTCCAACTCAATCATCAAGTTTGCAGACGACACTACAGTGGTAGGCTTGATTACCAACAACAACGAGACGACCTACAGGGAGGAGGTGAGGGCCCTCGGAGTGTGCTGTCAGGGAAATAATCTCACACTCAACGTCAACAAAACAAAAGGAAATTATTGTGGACTTCAGGAAACAGCAGAGGGAGCACCCCCTATCCACATTGACGGGACAGTAGTGAAGAAGGTAGAAAGTTTTTAAGTTCCTCAGCGTACATATCACGGACAAACTGAAATGGTCCACCCACACAGACAGCGTGGTGAAGAAGGTGCAGCAACGCCACTTCAACCTCAGGAGGCTGAATAAATTTGGCTTGTCACCAAAAACACTCACAAACTTTTACAGATGCACATCCGAGAGCATCCTGTCGAGCTGTATCACCGCCTGGTACGGCAACTGCTCAGCCCATAACCACAAGGCTCTCCAGAGGGTAGTGAGGTCTGCACAATGCATCACCGGGGGCAAACTACAGGCCCTTCAGGACACCTACACCACCCAATATCACAGGAAGGAAAAAAAGATCATCAAGGACAACAACCACCCGAGCCACTGCCTGTTCACCCCGCTATCATCCAGAAGGCAAGGTCAGTACAGGTGCATCAAAGCTGGGACCGAGAGACTGAAAAACAGCTTCTATCTCAAGGCCATCAGACTGTTAAACAGCCATCACTAACATTGAGTGGCTGTTGCCAACATACACAACTCCAGCCACTTTTATAATGGAAAAATTGATGCAATAAATGTATCACTAGCCACTTTAAACAATGCCACTTCATATAATGTCTATACCCTAAATTACTCATCTCATATGTATATACTGTTGTCGTGATGTTGTATTACTTAATGTGACGACTGTTGCTCATCGAATGATTAAAAGTTTCTAATTCCGTGATTAACTGAATCAAGCGATTATTAACTCATTATCCTGGGGCACCATGGGAAAATTTGTTTTATTGAGTTTCTATTTCCCAAATTAACTGAAAGAATATCAGAATTTTGATTTTACAACCGTCGCTAATTAATCAGTTTCCTCTACAGTCTCATTCTGAACTTCGCATAATCTGGGAATCTGCACAGACCCGGGTCTCACCAATGAGTTCGTACCACACCAATCTTAGTTGAGTATTTATTTACTAGAAAGCTAGAATGATGATAAAAGATACACATACACAAAAACACATTCTAGGCTATTGATTAGAACTTAGTATAACAGGCCGACACACTATGGCGCGTGTTACCCAAAATTTGGATTTAAAAGAGAGAGAAAAAGAGAAAGTACACGAGAAAAATATACATTTGGGTGCATTTGTCAGCTATGCTTATTTTAACCCTAGCCTTGCCCCAAACTGGAGCTCTTATGGGTCAGAATATAATGATGTAATTACGTGTCTGAGGTCTCAGATGGGAAGCTCCGTGTGGGCCATTTAGGCTGCACAATAACGCACTTCTCCGGCACAACTCTCTGGTCGTCCTCACGATGTCAGTGTCCTTTTGGTCTGATTCCCCACCCTTGCTCTGGGAGGGCTCTTCTGAGGGCAGACAGCTCTGTAGCTCAGGGCTCACAGCGTAGGAATGAAACAGTGTAGATACCACGATTCGATGGAAAGTGGAGGTTAGGTGGTCCGCCTTGAATTCACCTGCTTAGACACAGCTACTCATCAGTAGCTTGGGTAGAAAAAGATTTCTTTGTCTTCAACCTTGGGTTGAGTTTGTTGACTTTTTAGACCTCGGCTGCAGGTTGGGTCACTTAGTCTGATATGTTAATTCTTAACTCACATGTCTTATACCCTCGGGCGGGTCAGAAGTTGGAGTAACCGCCTTTAGGGCAATTCTCTGGGCGTACTAAGTTAAGAGGCAAGGTCTAAATTTGTACTCAAATCCAATTTTAGACAACTAACTTCACATTTCATCTTTACCAAAACATTCTCTTTGTTTTGGGCATTTTCCACACAACGTACAATGTATAAACACCAAGCATATTCTAGGAAAACTCTTACAGTTACAATGTTTCCGGAATAACGTCATCTATTAACCTTTAATAACAAAACAAAAATGACATACATTTTCATATTCCATCTATCGTCATGACCACCATTGTGGCTGACGGAAACATTTACATTTACATTTAAGTCATTTAGCAGACGCTCTTATCCAGAGCGACTTACAAATTGAAACCATTGTTCCAAAGTCCCTTTATTGCATGTTTAATGTTCTGAGGTTGGTTCTCCATATTGAGGGGACACAGGAATGTTGTCTGTGGCCTAAGATTTACCAGGGGCGTGAGGGGTCATAAAACCCCCACATCTTCAGACCCCTAGATCTCTCCTCCTCTGTTGGGGTTGAGAGATAATCTGTAGAGTTGTGGTCTCCTGTAACCTTACCTGATCAGGACAGTCATGACACTGTACTCTATACCATCTACTGCATCTTGCCATCTTTATGTAACACATGTATCACTAGCCACTTTAAACAATGCCACTTTCATATGTTTACATACCCAACATTACTCATCTCATATGTATATACTGTCCTCTATGTCATCTACTGCATCTTGCCTATGCCGTTCTATACCATCACTCATTCATATATTTTTTATGTACATATTCTTATTCATTCCTTTACACTTGTGTGTATAAGTTAGTTGTTGTGAAATTGTTAGGTTAGATTACTCATTGGATATTACTGCATTGTCGGAACTAGAAGCACAAGCATTTTGCTACACTGGCATTAACTGCTGCTAACATCTGCTAACCATGTGTATGTGACAAATACATTTGATTTGACTTTAGCCAAATACATTTAAACTCAGTATTTCACAATTCCTGACATTTAATCCTAGTAATAAAAAAAACCTGTTTTAGGTCAGTTAGGAGCCACACTTAATTTTAAGAATGTGAAATGTCAGAATAATAGTTGAGAGAATGATTTATTTCAGCTTTTATTTCTTTCATCACATTCCAAGTGGGTCAGAAGTTTACATACACTCAATTAGTATTTGGTAGCATTGCCTTTCAATTGTTTAACTTGGGAAAAACGTTTCGGGTAGCCTTCCAAAAGCTTCCCACAATAAGTTGGGTGAATTTTGGCCCATTCCTCCTGACAGAGCTGGTGGAACTGAGTCAGGTTTGTAAGGCCTCCTTGCTCGCACACGCTTTTTCAGTTCTGCTCACAAATGTTCTACAGGATTGAGGTCAGGGCTTTGTGATGGACACTCCAATACCTTGACTTTGTTGTCCATAAGCCATTTTGCCACAACTTTGGAGGTATGCTTGGGGTCATTGTCCATTTGGAAGGCCCATTTGCGACCAAGCTTTAACTTCCTGACTGATGTCTTGAAATGTTTCTTCAATATATCCACATATTTTTCCTCCCTCATGATGCCATCTATTTTGTGAAGGTCACCAGTCCCTCCTGCAGCAAAGCACCCCCACATCACGTGCTTCACGGTTAGGATGGTGTTTTTTTCGGCTTGCAAGCCCCTTTTTCCTCCAAACATAACGATGGTCATTATGGCCAAACAGTTCTATTTTTGTTTCATTAGACCAGAGGGCATTTCTCCAAAAAGTCTGATCTTTGTCCCCATGTGCAGTTGCAAACCATAGCCTGGATTTTTTATTATAGGACTCTTTTTACTGTGAATATAGATACTTTTGTACCCGTTTCCTCCAGCATCTTCACAAGGTCCTTTGCTGTTGTTCTGGGATTGATTTGCACTTTTCGCACCAAAGTGTGTTAATCTCCAGGAGACAGAACGCGTGGTCCCATGGCACGGCTGCATGGTCCCCTGGCGTTATACTTGCGTACTATTGTTTGTACAGATAAACATGGTACCTTCAGACATTTGGTAATTGCTCCCACAGATGAACCAGACTTGTGGAGGTCTACAATTTCTTTTCTGAGGTCTTGGCTGATTTCTTTGTATTTTCCCATGATGTCAAGCAAAGAGGCACTGGGTTTGAAGGTAGGCCTTGAAATACATCCACAGGTACACCTCCAATTGACTCAAATGATGTCAATTGGCCGATCAGAAGCTTATAAAGCCATCACAACATTTTCTGGAATTTTCCAAGCTGTTTAAAGGCACAGTCAACCTAGTGTATGTAAAACTGCTATGACCCACTGGAATCCTGTGCCTATCTAAGTGTTTTATAGCCAAGTCAAATAATCTGTCTGTAAACAATTCTTCTCCGCTTACTGGTGTGTCATGCACAAAGTAGATGTCCTAACCGACTTGCCAAAACTATAGTTTGTTAAAATGATATCATAACCGTGGTTGAAAACAGTTGTTTTAATGACCTCGCCTAAGTGTTTGTAACTCTTCAATCACTTCAACTGTATGGTTAACCTATTCCAATACTTTTGCAATTCTTTGCAATGGTTTCAGTGGTCAAATTTACCCAAACTCCTCTGGCAATGGGGGCTGACATCAGAGGTCTCTCTTGGACCTGTTCTCTGTATATATCAATGATGGCTCTTGCTACAATTCATTGATTTAAAAAAACTAAATTGCAATTATGACGTCAAACTATATCCAACCTCCAAACGGCTTCATATCCATCAACATGCTGGCCTATTTTTTTAACGCGATTTGAAAATAATGTTCAAATGTAATAAGCATCCCGACTAGCAAACTCTGGATGGTTCCAACACTGTTTGTGGACATTATTTTTTTATTTCAGACTTTAAACTTTAACCAGGTAGGCTAGTTGAGAACAAGTTCTCATTTGCAATCAAAAGATAAAGCAGAGCAGTGTCTTTCTGTTCCGAACAAAGCCTCCTTCACTCAGACAACACAGAGTCACTACAAAATGGAGTAAACAATTAGCAAACTGTCAGTCTATCACAGTGAAAAAAAAAGTCAAAAAAATAAAAAAAACCAATGGGCAGTCTATATACAATGTGTGCAAAACCCATGGCTCCAGGTCATCTACAAGTCCATGCTAGGTAAAGCTTTATCTCAGATTAACACTGGTCACGTGATAAATGATCAGATGGGCATGTACAGGTAGAGATCACTGTGCAAAAGAGCCCTAAAGCCAAATAAATAAAAACAGTATAAAAACAGTATGGAATGAGGTAGGTGAAAAATTGGGTGAGCTTTTATTTACCTATAGACTATCAAACATCAGCTATCCGAGCAGCTGCCGGATAGCTGAGTTTGATAGTCTATGAGGTAAATAGCTCAACCTTTTTCACCTACCTCATTCCCATACTGTTTTTATACAGGCAGCAGATTTACTGGAACTGGCTTTTGCACAAATGAATATCTCTACCTGTACATGATGATCATTGATACACCTGCTGGAGCGCGTGCTACTGCAAAATTGATGGGTGTTGCCATCGTGACCAGTGAACTTGTAGATAGACTGCCCATTTTTACCTAGTGTTATGGACTTGTAGATGACCTGTGTAGCCTGTGGGTCTGTTCACACTGCTATGCTTTATCTTGGCCAGCCGACTAGAGCAAATAGAACTTGTTCTCAACTGGTACCTGGTTAAATAAAGGTGAAATAAATAAAAATAAATGACAAAATGGATGGCACTGTGAATAGACTGCATCCAGTTTTTATAAGTGAAATAATCTGTCTGTAAGCAATTTTGTTAGTGTCATGCACAAAGTAGATGTCCTAGGCCAAAACTAGTCAGTTTGTTAAAATGAAATTTGTCGAGTGGTTGAAAAATTAGTTTTTGACTCCAACCTAAGTGTTTGTAACCTTCCGAAAGCCAACTGTGGTTAACCTTTGATTTTTGATTGGAGATGTTTCATGGTCTAGTCTGGTGGGAGAGTTTGCAGTCTAGCCAGACACCTAGGTACCTGTATAGATGTCCACATATTTAAAAAAAAACCATCCAGGGTGGTGATGCTAAATATATCCATAGGCATATCTCAGGCAGCTGCTATTTTTGAAAAAACATTTGCATTTGGTTTTAATAAGTCCCTTAAGAGCAGTTGAGGCAACACTGGAACAACAACTGTACTGTACCTTTTATTAGTTCTTATGATAAACACCTCAAACAATAGAATCAGGCCTGATGTTATTTCATTATTCCAATGGCTCACCTGCGTAGAGGTGGATCAGGGAAAATCGCCCGCACAAGAAAAAAAATCATTGATATATGCCCAGAGAAAAGAGTCGACACCCAAATCCAACCCTGTGGCACCCCCATAGAGACTGCCAGAGGACCGGGACAGCATGCCCTCTGATTTGACACACTGAACTCTGTCTGCAAAGTAATTCTTTGCTGAAATGAGGCAAGGCAGTCATCCTGAAACCGAGGCTGTTGAGTCTGCCGATAAGAATTTGGTGATTGACAGCTCGAAAGCCTGCACCTGTCGATGAAGACGGCTGCACAGTACTGTCTTTTATCATTCCAGTGTTTAATTGCTATCATTTAGTTACCTTGAGTGTGGCTGAGGTGCACTCCCTAATCCACCGGAAACCAGATTGCACAGCGGAGAAGGTTTTTCTACGGTGGGATTGACTGAGATGGTCAGTGACCTGTTTGTTGACTTGGCTGTCAAGACCTTAGATAGGCAGGGCAGGATGGATATAGGTCTCATACCTGGTTACACAGTAACAAAAACTTCTACTGTACCTTTTATTAGTTCTTATGCCAAACACCACAAACAATAGAATCAGAATACTGATGTTATTTAAGGTGCCTCCCCTATTTCTTTTGATGTACTGTTCCAACAGATATTAGAAATGTAATGTACATATTTGACACCCATGATTACTTTGTGTATGTTCATTTCTACAGTAATTATTATTCAACATGTCCTCATCTGGGATTTGAACTCTCAAACTCTTGGTTCACAGCATTCCGATTTTCCTGCTACTCCACCATAAATTCACCTGTATTCCTACACTTTGGACTTAAAAGTAAATCTCATCTTTGTATAGTGGTGATTCAGGAGTATCATTAAAACAGAATAAAATGCCCCACCAACACTTGACAACCCCTCAAATTGATTAAATAAGTTAATTAAAGCATTGATGAGAGAATAGTCAGATTAACTGATAACTAAAAAAGCAGTCAGATGGCATTCTGTTGCTCAGTGGAGATATCTATTATAGGTCATGAATGGTTAGGGGACTTCTGAGAATGTTTCAGACTTATTGATGCAGTAGAAAGTTCAGTTACCCCAAATCCAGAGGTTGTGAGTTCACGTTCCGGTACGGGTCATATAACATCAGGACTAATTGATCATGTCAAATGTAATCATATTGTTATTGATTCAACATTTGCACACTATTTTAGCCGAACAGCATACCACTTACCTTAAAACCAACATACATACAATTTCAGTACTTCCCTTACAAAAAAAGTGAAGATAACGGTTTTCACATGTTGAGCCAAAATGTTAATATGCAGCGCATAGCTCCTCCTCCTTCTTATAGCTAAATCACAGGCCTACATCATGCCGTTTGTTATTTGTTCCTTTGTGTTTTGTTTATTTTTCGCAAAGCTTCTTTGTCACTGTATTTTCATGACTTTGGCGGCTCACATGGGTGATGAGTTCAATCCTGTCGCGCACGCAGCCATGGACAAGTACCTCTCGGTCTTTGCAGCCCTCCTGGCAGAGAAATACAGATAAGGAGATTAATAGAAACCAAATGTTGCTGTTTCATTAACTTAGTATACATATTTTATTCGTGTGTTTTTATTTTGTAATAAAACATGACAAACCCCCTAATGAGTTATCTTGTGTGATTAACACTACAATGTGGAGGAAATCGTTACTTGTTCAGCTGTATTATGTTCTGTCGTTCAGTTGTCACAGAGTTGCCAACAATACTGATTTGATTAATTAATACAATTAAACCGTCTGCGGTGGACCATACATTTCTAATTGACAACAGATGGATATCATTTGTTGAAGGCAAAATTAAGTATAAAGTGTTGTAAAAATGTATTTTAATTAGGTATTTACTAAACGAGTCATTATTGACATCATTGTGGCGCAGGGGCACTCAATGCCCCAGGTAGAAAGCCAAATGGCACAGTGCGTAAAGGCGACGTTTCAAAGTGGACTATCATTGCGTAATGTTTTGATTATCCTGCAGCTACATACAGTTGCTCTTTAATATATTGGCACCCTTGCACTCTACAATGTATTGCAATGGACCATAATGTTCTGTGTGCATGGCTATGTTTGACCCTATGTGCCCCTGCAATTTACCACAGTTGAGAAAGTATACAGTAAAGGAGAATCACCTAGTCCGGGACATTTTTTAAAAACTTGAAGTGAAAATCTCAATCTCAGTATTTTTTGTTGTTGTCCTGTACTGTTGTAAATCAAACAAATACATGCGTGAACACCAAACGTTTTTTCAACGTCAACTTACTTGAAAATAAATATATTATAGCGCAACTAGGCCTAAGTGAGGCACATCGGGCCTATGTGAGGCCCATCACATACGTAAACATATACCATCTGAAGCTATAAATAACAATGTTATCATTTGTGTCT
This sequence comes from Oncorhynchus keta, assembly GCF_023373465.1. Classification (NCBI taxonomy): domain Eukaryota; kingdom Metazoa; phylum Chordata; class Actinopteri; order Salmoniformes; family Salmonidae; genus Oncorhynchus; species Oncorhynchus keta. Next base: position 13,332,028 of record NC_068422.1, on the reverse strand, counting down.
CCTTTTGGCAAATGTTTTATTCATCACTGATTTAAATTTAGATTATTGCCACATTTATTAAATTAATGTTCTATCAGTTTAAAAAATGAACACGTATTCATGTTTATCATGGCAAGAAAGAAGTTCGAGAGTTTTCCTTTTTGAGCTTCATTTGGAGTCAATAATGGGTGGAGGTCTTGCTGTTGGAGATGCGTGTTTTTATTTGTTGCAGATAAAGGCATCTACAAAGAATACGCAAACGGAGCGACAGAGCGTATAGCGCAGTGTCGCAATGCCGTTTTTCGTTACAAAATGTTCTGCTCCTTGTAGTGCGGTCCAAAATTCCACTTTTCCCGTGTCACATGAAAATTGTAACGCACTGTATCTTACCTTCCGTAGCGGTGAGGACAGTGCTGTGCAGACAATGAAGCTTGCTTTGTTCCTTGATCTGATCTATACGCTATGCGTCAAAGTAGCCTATTTTGCATTGATAAGCAAATATAATCTCAGCGAATGTTCAAACAATAAATCAAACAACATTGTAGCCTTATTAGAATCCCTTCCAAGATGTATTTTGTTTCGAAGTAATATTTAGTGATTCCAGGTTACTGTTAAAAACAGCTGCGAAATATAGTGCCTTGCAGAGGTATTCAGACCCCTTGGATTTTTTTGCACATTTTATTGTGTTACAAAGTGGGGTTAAACTTGATTTCATTTATATATTTTTTTGTCAACAATCTACACAAAATAATGTCAAAGTGGAATAAAAAAAACTACATATAAAAATGATTAAAATGACATGTAGACGAAAATGTAGTCATTGCATAAGTATTCAGCTCCCTGAGTACATGACTACATTTGGATTGTGCAATATTTACACATTATTCTTTTAACAATTATTCAAGCTCTTTCAACATGTTGGGCATCAAGACTAGACAGCCATTTTCAAGTCTTGCCATAGATTTTCAAGCAGATTTAAATCAAATCCATATATTTTCAAGCAGATTTAAATCAAAACTGTAACTTGGCCACTCGGGAAAATTCACTGTCTTAGTTAACAACTCCAATGTAGATTTGGCCTTGTGTTTTAGGTTATTGTCCTGCTGAAAGGTGAATTCCTTCCCAGTCTCTGGTGGAAAGCAGACTGAAACAGGTTTTCCTTTGGGCTTTTGCCTGTGCAAATCCCATATATTTTTATACTGATAAATTCCCCAGTATTTGCCGATGTCAAGCATACCATACATACCATGATGCAGCCACCACCATGTTTGAAAATAAGGAGGCAGTTACTCAGTGATGTGTTTTGTTGGATTTGCCCCAAACATAAGGCTTTGCATTAAGGCCAAAACGTGTATTCCTTTGCTTTGCTTATTACTTTACTGTCTTGTTGCATACAAGATGCACGTTTTGGAATATTTGTATTCTGTAAATGTGTATTCTTCTTTTCACTCTGTCATTTAGGTCATTATTGTGGAGTCACTACAATGTTGTTGATCCATCCCTAGTGTTCTACCATCACAGACATGGAACTCTGTAGCTGTTTTAAAATCACCAATGGCCTCATGGTAACATCCCTGAGAAGTTATATTCCTGTCCTGCAGCTCAGTTCAGAAGGTCAACTGTATCTTTGATGTGACTGGGTGGTTTAATATATAACCTACAGCATAATTATTAACTTGACCATGCTAAATGAGATATTCAATGTCTGATTTGTTATTGTTACCCATCACGGCCCTTATTTAAAAAAAAAAAAAATGTAACTAGACACGTCAAATAAGAACTGCCTTGTTCAGGGGCAGAATGATTTTTACCTTGTCAGCTCGGGGATTCGATCCATCAACCTGCCGCCCCACTAGTCTACCTGAAGTTGGTCTTTTGAATCCCTGGTCTTTGCAGTTGAATCTGTGCTTAAAATTCAATACTTGACTGGGGGACCTTACAAATGTTATGTATGGGTGCAACACAGTCTCACAATCAATTCGTGCATATATGTACAAAACGCATTTCAGCTAATTTCGTGCGTTTGATGGGTGACAGAGGAAGGGTTAGTCATTCAAAAATCATGTCAACCCCTATATTTCACACTGAGTGAGTCCATGTCATTTATTATGTTATTTGTTAAGCCAAATTGTACTCCTGAACTAATTTAGGCTTGCCTAAACAAAGGAGCTGAATACTTACGCAAAGACTATATTTGAGTTATAAAATACATTTTAAAAGAAAATTAAATAGATATTAATCCCACTTTGTAACACAATAAAATGTGAAGAAATTTAAGTGGTCTGAATACTTTTGCAATTGACTGCTTTCTCTCCATGACCAAAACTTGATGACATTCTATTTTTGGCGAATATGGGAGCAATACATTGACGCAGCATAACAAACTGGGATGGGTTTTTGTAGGTTACACCCGTAAGTATAACAATATTTGCCATGGCATATTATTGAATTATACATCTGATTATTTCACATGGTATCTGGGAAGCTAATCAACTTCACAAAATCAATTAAACTTCCCAATTGCTGTCTTGGTTTAGCTTGGCATTAAATAAGCAGCCTATTTTGCATTGATAACCAAATATAATCTCAGGGACTGTTCTAACAATAAACCAAGCAACATTGTAGCCTTATAGAATCCCCCCCAAAATGATTTTGTTTAGAAGTGATAATGTTGTTCTAGGCTAAAACAGATAGCCATGTGCTTTTTTTCTCCCTGACAAAAATGATGACATTCTATTTTTAGCTGATATGGGAGCAATACATTGAAGCAGCATTTCAAATTATGATAATGTTGTAGGTTACACTAGGATAATGTTGTAGGTTATATTAGGATGATGTTGTAGGTTACACTGGCAAATATAATAATATTTGCCAGGGCATATTATTTAATAATAAATCTGATTATTTAATGTGAAAATGTCAGAAGCTTAAAGGCTAGCTTGCAGTGTTTAGCCAACTAGCTAGTAAGACAAGACAAGACTCTTCTTTTGCTTTCACAACAAATGAGAAGGCAACAACAAAACCCAAGAATCCACCCAAAAATGTATTTTGTTTAGCAGTAATAACTAGTGATTATAGGCTATAGTCAAATAGTAGAACCTGCTGTAGTCAACTAGCTAGCCATGTGCTTTGTTCTCCATGACGTTCTATTTTAGCTGATATGGAAATGAATACACAAGCAGTATATCAAACTGGGATAATGTTTTAGGTTACGCCGGCAAGTAAAATAATATTTGCAGGCTGATTATTTCACATGGCAATGTGGGAAGCTAAAAAAGGCTAGCTATAGCTTGCTATGTTTTTAATTGGGGTTTCACTCTAACCCTGCCAGCTAGCTACTACTACCAAGGGAAGGCGACTCTTCCTTGTTAACACTAAATTATAATACAAAAAGAAAAAACGTTTGTTTAAGCCCCCTGTGAATGGGAGTGGGACTGCGAGGATATTGTGTTACCAAATTGTGTCTGCTACTCCAAAAGAATCCCACTCCGCCCATGTGCACGCACGCACATAGATCAACGGAGTGGAGGTTGTAGTAACACTGTTCCATTTAACTTATTATACATACAGTATTTTATTCATGTGCTTTTATTTTGTAATAAAACATGACAAAACCCCTAATGGGTTATCTTGTGTCATTAACACTACAATGTTGAGGAAATCGTTACTTGTTCAGCTGTATTAACTGTTGTTCTGTCGGAACAGTAGTGACAGAACTGATATAAACTAAACCGTCTGCGGTGGGCCATACATTTCTAATTGGCAACTAATGGATATCATTTGTTGAAGCCACAATTAAATATAAAGTGTGTTAAAAATGTTTTTCAATTAGGTTTTTACTAAACAAGTCTGTCACTACTGACACGTCAGAGGATGGGAAACTTGGTCCCAATTTGAGGATTGTAACTAAAGGTTTGTTTGTAAATTTTTCAATAAATCTCAAACGATGGCATCAAATGGATCTGAAAGTACAGCCCATGCCCTTGACTAGATCAGTATACCAGATTAGCAACGCAAAATCATTCAAATGCAATTCAACATATTACATTATTCACAACCCCAACATGATGGCGAAAGTAATGAAAAGTATATGAATAAATAGGCTATTGCGTATGGATATTTCGGAAAGAGGTGAAAGTGCAGGCTTTAACCTCAGGGTTAGAGCCTGGCAGAGAGCAATTGGCACTGTGCCTAAAGTAGGCATTTTAAAGTTGGCTATCATTGGTAGAGTGACGTTTTGATTATCCTGCAATAGTAAGTATTTTAAAGTATAAATACATTTGTTATAATTTTGTATCTCCAGCAAATATTTTGATTAACCAATGATTTGATATTGATTTAAATTTGATTTAAATTTTGATAGGACATAAATTGATTTAATGTCATCAATTTAGGGGGTAAATGAACATGCACGCATGTTTATCATGGCACGAATGACGTTTGTTAATAATTTAACCACATACAGGGTATTTATGAAGAGGTAATCATTTCATGGAGTCTGAGTGTGGTGTGGTGCCAGGACAACAACCTCTCCATCAATTTGAGCAAGACAAAGGAGCTGATCGTGGACTACATGAAAAGGACAGCCGAACAGGCCCCTATTCACATCGAGTTTCAAGTTCCTTGGTGTACACATCACCAACAAACTGTCATGGTCCAAACACACCAAGGCAGTCGTGGAGGGCACGAAAATACCGTTTCCCCCTCAGGAGACTGAAAATATTTGGCATGGGTCCCCAGATCCTCAGAATATTCTACAGCGGCACCATAGAGAGCATCCTGACCGGTTGCATCACCTCCTGGTATGGCAACTGCTTGGCATCCGACAGTAAGACGCTACAGAGAGTAATGCGTCCGGCCCTGTACATCACTGGGGCCAAGCTTCCTGCCATCCAGGACCTGTATACCAGGCGGTGTCAGAGGAAGGCCCAAAAATTGGTCAAAGACTCCAGTCACCCAAGTCATAGACTGGCAAGCGGTACCAGAGCGCCAAGTCTAGGTCCTCTTTAACAGCTTCTACCCCCAAGCCATAAGACTGCTGAACAATGAATCAAATGGTCACCCGGACTATTTACATTGACACCCTGCTGCTACTCGCTGTTTATTATCTACGCACAGTCACTTTACCCCTACCTACATGTACCCTGCACATTGACTCCGTACCGGTACTCCTTGTATATAGACTCGTTATCGTTCTTTTATTGTCTTACTTTTAATTACATTTTTTACGTCAGTATATTTAGCAAATGTTTTATTAACCATATTTATTGAACTGCATTGTCGAGGACATAAGGGCTTGTAAAGTAAGGGCTTGTAAAGTATTATTATTATTATTATTATAAAGTAAGCATTTCACGGTAAAGTCTACAGATGTTGCATTCGGCGCATGTGACAAATGAAATTTGATTGGATTTGAAGGAAGAAACACATCTAAAAAGTGGTAAGCAAGTTAGGTCCAAAAAATGATTATCGCACAAGTCCAATTCATTTATTGTGTCAGAGGTTTCATGATGCTTGAATCGAAACCAAAGTAGAAAATGTAAAGATTGTTCTATACATCAATTGGGGTTTCTGTAAGCTTCAATATGAGGTCCTAAACCTAGCATGATAGTGCATTCTTGTAGCTGTGTGGGCTACTAAACATTTTAATAGACACTGTTATTCAGAGAGAGTTACAGAAGTCAGTATATATATTTCCATACCTTCTATCTGTACTGGTCCCCCATGGGAATCAAACACACAACCCTGTTGTTGCAAGCACCATGCTCTACCAATTGAGCCACAGGGGACCCTATATAGTTTAATTGTTTGCCTTGGGGTAAGGTGAGTCAATGGCCATGGGGTAAGTTGAGCCAAAGGTTGAGCCAATGGCTAGCTAAGCAAATGTAAGTGTTTTCTTCCCAGGCATAATGGCAATACATGTTAAAAGTGTTAGTTTTTTGTTATGTGTTAAGCCTGTGTTAAAATATGCTTAAAATTATTCAAAGACAAAAAAAACAAAAAAAGTTATTTTGATTGTCTTTGGGAAATAAATATATTTTTTAAAGGTATTGGTAACATTTCATTCAGTACAGAAATGTGAAGGTGGCTTTATTAATCCTGTCCCATACCCGGGGTAAATTATGCCAATAAACCACTTTTTTTTAGACAAGCTATGTTTTAAAAACTGTAATGTTTACATGAATGCTGATTATTTCTAGGGATACACAACATGCTGAAAAATACGTAGATATCTTTGTTAGAAATGTAACTATATTTTCCGTGATGGAGTGATGCTGATTGTGAAAAAGGGCTCAATTTACCCCACTCCAACCTAAAGGAGCTTAAATGTGGAGTCACTAATGGGTGGAGGGTCTTGTTGTAGGAGATTACACAGATGCGTGTTTGTTGCAGATAACACGTCAGAAGATGGGAAAACTTGGTCCCGATTTTTGGATTGTAACAAACGTTTAATTTGTAACGCTTTTCATTTCATTACAATTTTTACATTTTAGTCATTTATAGCAGACGCTTTTATCCAGAGCGACCTAATTATAGCCCATGCCCTTGTTATTTCAACTATGAAACAAGTTGAAAATCAGGAAGCAGGGTTGCAATGAAACCAATGCCATGCCAATGTCATACATATTTTTTTGCAATCTTGAGAGTCATCGTGACTTATTAATGATTATCAATGCGAACTGATTCAAATGCAATGACAATTATTCAAAATCTCCAAATTATGGCGAAATGGACTAATGGAGAGTAGGCCAGTATTACTAAATAGGCTACTGCATATGTAAACCTCCAATATTTTGCAGGTTACCCTCATTATCTATTTTTTGTTCCCGAAATTGTTTTTTTTCTTTCAGTTTCACGGAAAACCGCTTGATAGTAGACCTATAGTCATAAAGGAGGGCCCAATGTTCAACAATGTCTTATCTCCAACCAATCACATTCACGTTTTCGTCTTGGGGGCGGTGTGCAAAAATACCATAAAAATAAAGATTTTTCCGAATTAGTTCATAATTCAGATTCTCACTAAAACCTAAGCTAAATCATCACGAGCAAACATGGTTGTGTGGACAGATGAAGAGCGCGCAGCAATCTCCGACATCTTCTCCAAGCTAGACTATGACGACGTTGGCCCAAAGTGCCTGTCAAGGTAAGACAAACTTAACTTGACTTTAATTTGGAGTGTTAGTCCCCTAAATCTTCATCTTCATCATGTTATGTTGTTGTTCAGCCTGTTCTCTCCGCTCCCCTCAGGTGTCTGATCGTTTACCCCTGGACCCAGAGGTACTTCGGGGCCTTCGGCAACCTGTACAACGCAGAGGCCATCACGAACAACCCTCTGATCGCTAAGCACGGCATCACGGTGCTGCGAGGTCTGGAAAGAGCTCTGAAGAACATGGACGACATAAAGAACACATACGCCGAGCTGAGCATTCTGCACTCCGAGAAACTGCGCGTGGATCCCGACAACTTCAAGGTAAGATACAAAAGAACATTGAAGTGCACGTTTTTTGCGCGTGCAAAGTATAGCATATTATGTCATTACACCACTCGATCAAGCTACCCCCAAAGACATTCTAAACATCTCACTTCTGCTTTGTTCTCTTTTACAGCTGTTGTCTGACTGTCTGACCATCGTCATCGCTGCGAAGATGGGCACCGCCTTCACCCCTGAGTATCAGGCATCCTTCCAGAAGTTCTTGTCCGTGGTGGTGTCTGCTCTGGGCAGGCAGTACCACTAGAGTCAGTCCTCTATACCTGACATGTGTTTCACTCCTCGATGAAAAACAAAAGAAGCATAGAAACATCTGTTTGTTGATTTTGTATGTTTATTTTACTCTTGCGTTAATTGTATGCCTCGACAAATTGCACTTTTAAGCATGGATAATAGAATAAGATAAACTTTAAAGTTTTAATGTTTTCATATATAGATGTTAGATCTACACATTATAAATAATACATTAGCCAAGTTCGCGAATGCAAGCGCATTGCCTAAAAGCTTACAGATTTGGACCGGCTGAATTGTATATTGTTGCTGGCTGTAAAACACGTGACACACAAGGTGTTTATTAACATATACAATGTACAAAAACAAAACTATGAAGTGACCACTGTATTTTCTTTGAACTAATAAGAAACCCTGGACCATAAAACAAACATCAACGCATCAGTAGTGTTCCTCTATTTGGGCACGGGTGTGTCCCGGGATAAATACACCTCTTCCCCATTCATTGAGGAGACATTTTGTTAGTTTGCTTTCGGCACCCCTCATTATCAAACTTATGCAACCACTCACTTACACTACTGACTACACACACACCATTGTTAATTGTATTTACATTACCTCAGTTAATACATATTTCTGTTATTCCTCATCTCCACAATGTCTCCCTTTTTGTTAATGGACTTTGAGCCAATTTGTGATAATGTACTTCATTTGTTAGTGGATTACATCAAACACTACAATATGATCATTGGACAGATACACATTCACTGTGGATGGGAGCAGTGCTGTCTTGTTGTCCCAATTCATCCATTGTTTGGAATTGTTTGCTCCACAAGATCTAAAACTGTTTTTAGAAAGGCTTTGCAAAGACAGGTTGTACAGGGCAGGACAAACTGAACCTAGCTCTATTAGGCAGGGGTGTCAAACTCATTCCACAAAAGGCCGAGTGTCTGCAGGTTTTTCATTTCAATTAACAGCTAGACAACTTAACCAGGTGAAGGGAGTTCCTTAGTAATTTGTGACCTTAATTTATCAATCAAGGGTGGAACAAAAACCTGCAGACACTCGGACCTCTCATGGTAGGAGTTTGACACGTGTATTAAAGTAATTAACCACTCAAGCTAGTCGAATCAGGTGTGTAGATGTTGCCCAGAACAAAACCCTGCGCCCACCATGAAACTCCATAGACTGTCGCCTAGCTATCTGAAACTGAGTAGGCCTATAGCTAAGATTTTCATTGAAAACATTGACAGATCAGTGAAAAATGCATCGTGGGTTGAGAAATGTCGTAAAAAGCTATAAATCAATCTCCATTACATACTTGCGATTACAACCACATTGTTTCATTGCATACTTCACTTACCGGGAAAGAGGATGATCGCATGGGAGGATCGGGTACGTTCCAAGTTGCCTTGGTTGAAGTCATGATGCGCATTTGTGTTGTAGGTCAACATACACAGAATAAGAATATACATTCAAACTGCCTGTAAATGCGTTTCTTAGATGTATTTAATATTATTCTATAAACCGAACAACGCAGAAAGTAACGTCCCCTGCAGCCGATTGTGCTGCTGACGCGCTCTGCAATACATTGGCTTGAAGTTTATTTTTTATTCTTTATTTTTTTCACCTTTAAGTTGCCAATGTACAGTACTGATCTTGGGTCAGTTTTCCGTTATTGTCTCGTACGACTTGGGGAGAGAAAGCAACAACCTGCAAGGGTTTCGATCGGCCAAAATATGTTTTCGGACTGCAATGAGCGCAACAACACACACAAATATTAAGTGAAATAAAGCATAGAAAACAGCATTTGCCATTGATAATGTATTTAAATGTTCCCTGGCAAAGAACCCAAAGAGTGCCATTACTAGGAGTGTTCTCTGAACGGGTTCAAAATGCCTACATGTTGAATATCCTATTGTCTGCAGCCAATGAATGTATCAAAAAGCATTGGTTAAATGAGGACATTCATACTACGGAAGTGTGGCGTGGTAGATTGAAAGAAATGTATTTAATGGAAAAATCAATAAAATAAATCTGAAGACTGATGTATGTACGTAGGCTAAACATTGGAACCGCTCATTGAAAAATACTATTGTGTAGACATTACTCGGTCTTAAAGCACCCAAACGTGTTGTTATATTTTATTTTTTTGCATCTATTTCATTAATACTTTATTTACTTTAGTTTCTTAATTCTATAGTTATATTGTTTGTTGTAATAGCCTGTATCTCAGACGACCATAACCTTAATAATAATCACCCTACTTACTTCACAAACAATAATTCTACTAGTTGACTGCACGGACACATAGTAGGCTACTGACACTCACTCCGGCGTGGTCGTGAATGGGCATGAGGGCTGGACACGCCGCCACCCAGACCCTACTGTTGTCTATTACACATACTAATGCTTCGTTCAGGTACTATCGGAGTTTTCGGAAGTTCCTAGTTCCGACTGGGAAGATTCACTTGAATGACCCTCAAAATAGGAATTACAAGTGGGAAATGAGAAAAATATGTTGCCAATCTTATTGGTTTAAGAATGGTTCCGACTTCAAAAGCACTTGAATACAATCATGTCGGAGTCTCAACTGCCCATTTTCTTATTTCTCACGAGAATGTGAAGCATAAGACATCATTCAAATCCTAGTCGGTACTAGGACAATTACATTTCTGACTTGCTAACTGGTTGAACACGTTAAAGTAGCCTAAGTATATAACATGATTGACATGACCGTAATAATCATCACGGAAAGGCCTTGGAAGTGCCATAAGTGTAAGCCAACATAATTGATTATTTTACAATAACCTGTGTAACGTAATAAATGCGTTATTGTTTACTGTTGCCTACACGAAAAAAGAGCCTTTCTGATTACAAGTGCACCAGTATCCCAAAGTATTAAGCGAAATCAAGCATGGAAAACAGCATTGACATTGATAAAACAATTTTTCCCACGAATTAAGTCGCACGTAAATGTGTTTATTTTCTCACAAATTCTGTTCAGCAAGTTTAAAACACTATATATAAGCATACAACTACACATTTTAAAACAGGGTTAAATAAAGACACACTTTCTGCATATTCATAACGTTTAATTAGCCATAAAGAGAAACACAAATAAAATATAGGCTATCCTGTCTTTGGTTGTTGCAAAGGCTTGTGTGTAGCCTACTGGTTAAATGTGTGTCTTTTCGCACGAATTAACTAGCACATAAATTCGTGTCTTTTCTCACGAATTAAGCCGCACAAAATTTACTGAAATGCATTATGTACATAATGCACGAATTGAATGTGAGATTGTGTTGGCAACACATAATCCAAAACACAACCAAAACAAACTGCAAATGTATCCAACACGTTTGTTGTCACATTGCGTGCTAGGGAATATGGGACCAAACACTAAACTTTTGACTACTCTAAAATGTATGGCATTGGCATGGCATTAGTTTCATTCCAACCCTGTCTCCCGAGAGTGCACCTGTGCCGTAGATGATGGGCTGTAATTTCAGATCAATTTGACGCCCTCGTTTGAGATTTTCTTAGGCCTAATTAAAAGCGTGAGAAATAAACTTTTAGTTACAATCAAAACATCGGGACCATGTTTTCCCACCCTCTGACGTGTTATCTGCAACAAACACGCTTCTGTGTAATCTCCTACAACAAGACCCTCCACCCATTACTGACTCCAAATTAAGCTAATTTATATCTGGAAACTTCGTCATTCGTCATTCGTGCGGTGATAAACATGCCTGCGTGTTCATTTTTTTAAATTGATAGGACATTGATTCATTGAAAGTGCCAAGAATCAACATTTAAATCAGCGGTGAATAAAACATTGAAATAAAACACGGTGACACGAAAGGATATAAGGGTTATTTATACTTTTGTAGCCAGTATTACATGCCTGTCCAATACAGTAATATTAATCATTTAGATATTCCACATCGAGGTAAAAAAATGTCCTGAACCAAATTATTCAGAATTTGGTTGAAGGCAGGTGATTCTTGCTTACTGTGTAATTTGGCTCACGCGGGTAATTCTTGAACCGTGGTGGTCATGCTGTCCCTGGACGTTGGCACCATGTAAAACACTTTAAAAGTACCAAATAATATAGTGGCGAGAATGGGTTCATAGGATGACAGAAAGGACACAATACCAGTTAGATAACAAAACAAGCGTTCTATCATGCAGGAACTACACTATATATACAACAGTATGTGGACTCCCCTTCAAATATGTGGATTTGTCTATTTCAGCCACACCCGTGTCGTCAATGAACAGCATTCTCATATAGGTGTTCCTTTTGTCAATGTGGGAATGGGCAGAGGAGTGCGATTGAGATTATGTTATCTGTGGATCTGTTGGGCGGTAATGTGAATTGGAGTTGGCCTAGGGTTTCCGGGATGATGGTGTGGATGTGAGCCATGACCAGCCTTTTAAAGCACTTCATGGCTACCGATGTGAGTGCTACGGGGCAGTGGTCATTTAGGCAGGTTACCTTCGCTTTCTTGGGCACAGGGATTATGGTGGTCTGCTTGAAACATGTAGGAAATACAGACCCGGCCAGGGAAAGTTTGAAAATGTCAATGAAGACACTTGCCAGTGGGTCCGCGCATGTTCTTGGTACACGTTAATCGGTTTGTGTAATGATAGTGCTGTTCAATCAGCTTCTTGATATGCCACACATGTCAGGTTGATGGATATCTTGGCAAAGGAGAAATTCTCACAGAGATATAAACACATTTGTGCACAGAATGTGAGAGAAATAAGCTTCATGCGGTATGGAACATTTCTGGAGATATTTTATTTCAACTCGTGAAACAAGGAACAAAAACTTTACATGTTGCGTTTACATTTATGTTCAGTGTAATTAGCCTGCCTGCCTAATATAACTCGCCTGCCTAATATAATTAGCCTGCCTGCCTGACTGTCTAACTGACTAAACTTAACGTCAAATGGCCGAATGTATAAAAGTGGTTTTCTATACATCTCTTTGACTCAGATGTTGTCACTAGTTACCACAAATTCAAAATTGGCTTTATAGTAAAAATTCAAGAAAACAAAAATGTGCTGTGTGGTTAGGGTTAGAGTTAAAATCTGATTTTAAGAAACTTGTAGAAATAGGCGGGGTTTAGCCAGAATGATGACTTTGTGGCTGTGGTAACTAGTGACGACTAGGACATAATTCTAGGCCTCAGGAACTAACAACACAACCTTGAACTTGCTAAAACGCCGAACGCCACTCTGTTCCACATAACATGACATAGTAGCAGAAGTTTAACGGTTATCATTGTTCATCTGCAAGTTCTATCAGTTTCATATCTACCAACGTCTAATGATGTTTACATAAATCAGAATGACTATATAGTCTTGAGGCCCAGATGCATTTTTGTCATCTATATTTTTATTTCACCTTTATTTAACCAGGTAGGCTAGTTGAGAACAAGTTCTCATTGACAACTGCGACCTGGCCAAGATAAAGCAAAGCAGTGGGACACAAACAACAACACAGAGTTCCACATGGAATAAACAAACATACAGTCAATAATACAATAGAGAAAGTCTATATACAGTGTGTGCAAATGATATAGGATAAGGGGGGTGAGGTAATTAATAGGCCACAGTGGTGAAATTATTACAGTATGGCAAATTAAACACTGGGGTGATAGATGTGCAAAAGATGAATGTGAAAGTAACGATACTGGGGTGCAAATAGCAAAATAAATAAAATAAATAACAATATGGTGATGAGGTAGTTGGATCGGCTATTTACAGATGGGCTATGCACAGGTGCAGTGATCTGTGAGCTGCTCTGACAGCTGGTGCTTAAAGCTAGTGAGGGAGATATGAGTCTCCAGCTTCAGTGATTTTTGCAGTTAATTCCAGTCATTGGCAGCAGAAAACTGGAAGGAAAGGCGACCAAAGGAGGTATTGGCTTTGGGGGTGACCAGTGAAATATACCTGCTGGAGCGCGTGCTGCGGGTGGGTGCTGCTATAGTGACCAGTGAGCTGAGATAAGGCGAGCCTTTACCTATCAATGAGTTATAGATGACATGGAGCCAGTGGGTTTGGCGACGGATATGAAGCGTGGGCCAGCCAACGAGAGCATACAGGTCGCAGTGGTGGGTAGTATATGGGCCTTTGGTGACAACACGGATGGCACTGTGATTAGACTGCATCCAATTTGCTGAGTAGAGTGTTGGAGGCTATTTTGTAAATGACATTGCCAAAGTCAAGGATTGGTAGGATAGTCAGTTTTACAAGGGTATGTTTGCCAGCATGAGTGAAGGAGGCTTTGTTGCGAAATATGAAGCCGATTCTAGATTTAATTTTGGACTGGAAATGCTTAATGTGAGTCTGGAAAGAGAGTTTATAGTCTAACCAAACGCATAAGTATTTGTAGTTGTCCACATATTCTAAGTCAGAACCGTCCAGAGTAGTGATGCTGGACGGGTGGGTAGGTGTGGGCAGCGATCGGTTGAAGAGCATGCATTTAGTTTTGTTTTCATTTAAGAGCAGTCAGAGGCCATGGAAGGAGAGTTGAATGGCATTGAAGCTCATCTGGAGGTTAGTTAACACAGTGTCCAAAGAAGAGCCAGATGTATACAGAATGTCTGCGTAGAGGTGGATCAGAGAATCACCCGCAGCAAGAGTGACATCATTGATGTATACAGAGAAAAGAGTTGGCCCGAGAATTGAACCCTGTGGCACCACCATAGAGACTGCCAGAGGTCCGGACAACAGGCAGTCCATTTGACACACTGAACTCTGTCTGAGAAGTAGTTGGTGACCCAGGCGAGGCAGTCATTAGAGAAACCAAGGCTGTTGTGTCTGCCGATAAGAATGCAGTGATTGACAGAGTTGAAAGCCTTGGCCAGGTTGATGAATACAGCTGCACAGTATTGTCTTTTATCAATGGTGGTTATGATGTCGTTTAGGATCTTTAGCGTGGCTGAGGTGCACCCATGACCAGCTCGGAAACCAGATTACATAGCGGAGAAGGTACGGTGGGATCCGAAATGGTCGGGTGATCTGTTTGTTAACTTGGCTTTCGAAGACCTTAGAAAGGCAGGGTAGGATAAATATAGATCTGTAGCAGTTTGGGGCTAGAGTGTCTCCCCCTCTTCAAGAGGGATGACCGAGGCAGCTTTCCAATCTTTTGGGATCTCAGATGATACGAAAGAGAGGTTGAACAAGCTAGTAATAGGGGTTGCAACAATTTCGGCGGATAATTCTAGGAAGAGAGGGTCCAGATTGTCTAGCCCTGCTGATTTGTAGGGGTCCAGATTTTGCAGCTCTTCCAGAACATCAGCTATCTGGATTTGGGTGAAGGAGAAATGGGGGAGGCTTGGGCAAGTTGCAGTGGGGGGGTGCAGGGCTGTTGACCGGGGTAGGGGTAGCCAGGTGGAAAGCATGGCCAGCCGTAGAAAAATGCTTATTGAAATTCTCAATTATCGCGGATTTATCGGTGGTGACAGTGTTACCTAGCCTCAGTGCAGTGGGAAGCTGGGAGGAGGAGCTCTTATTCTCCATGGATTTTACATTGTCCCAGAACTTTTCGGAGTTGGTACTACAGGATGCAAATTTATGTTTGAAAAAGCTAGCCTTTGCTTTCCTAACTGCCTTTGTATATTGGTTCCTAACTTCCCTGAAAAGTTGCATATTGCGGGGGCTATTCGATGCTAATGCAGTACGCCACAGGATGTTTTTGTGCTGGTCAAGGGCAGTCAGGTCTGGAGTGATCCACGGGCTATATCTGTTCCTGGTTCAACATTTTTTGAATGCGGCATGCTTATTTAAGATGGTTAGGAAAGCACTTTTAAAGAATAACCAGGCATCCTCTACTGACAGAATGAGGTCATTATCATTCCAAGATACCCGGGCCAGGTCGATTAGAAAGGCCTGCCCACTGAAGTGTTGTAGGGAGCGTTTGACAGTGACGGGGGGTGGTCGCTTGACCACAGACCCATTACGGACTCAGGCAATGAGGCAGTGATCACTGAGATCCTGGTTGAAGACAGCAGAGGTGTATTTGGAGGGCAGGTTGGTTAGGATGATATCTATGAGGTTGCCCGTGTTAACGGATTTGGGGTTGTACCTGGTGGGTTGATTGATAATTTGTGTGAGATTGAGAGCATCAAGCTTAGATTGTAGGATGGCCGGGGTGTTAAGCGTGTCCCAGTTTAGGTCACCTAACAGCACGTGCTCTGAAGATAGAGGGGGGGGGGGCAATCAATTTGCATATGGTGTTTAAGCATAATTGCCCTTTTTGGACGTTTGCCTATTAGCAATGCTCTTTAGCCACCAGGCTATATTCCTTGGCCTTTTAGCCTTTGGTGCTATTAGCCGCTGCATTTGTACCTTTTACGTCTCCTCATTTACCTTTACACAGTCAACTTGCTAAATTCGGTCTTCAGTATACAGTATATCAACCAAACTGTTGAAGGATCTACAGATGTTTGTAATATATTTGAACTTGTTACCTTCAAAATGGAATTTGAATAAAGAAAAAAAACACGCCAGGAGACCTCCTGCGATAGGACCAGCCCAGTAAACCCAATGGTAGGTCCAGTAGTTGGCCATCACTGCTGGCCCCAGAGCCCTGGCTGGCTTCAGACAGGTCCCAGACACATCCCTTCTGCACCAGCATACAGACTGGTTAACTGCTGCACACACTCATATCTAGGATTACAGTCTACACAGAGATGCTGTTTGGTAAAGGGGACATTCTCAGGCACATGATACAAACTTGGCAATGTTAATGAAACGGACTATTGGTGATTTTTGAGCATGTGGTTATTGTAATAGTCTAGCTAGGGCCAGTTTCAGAGACAGGGCATAGATTAAGCCAAGAGTAGGCCTTAATTAAACTAGGACATTTAAGTATCTTTCATTAAATGTGGCTTAGTTAGTTGGAGACTATGGAGTCATGGAGTAATAAGGTAAGTAAGCCTAAATGAGAACACCTAGGCTAAGCATGATTAGGTTAAGTATGAGCACATGCTGTTGGTCTAATGGTGCTCATAAAAACCTGGAATGGAATAGAAAACACAGTTACTGGTGTGAATCTTGAGACAAAACAATGGCAGAGGAAAAAATAATTTGTTCAAAAAACTATAGTGAGTATGAAAAAGATACTAAAACTACTTTTGTGGATCCATCCAGTTATTGAAGGTAAAAATAATACTGCTACTATTGAGCAGAAGAAAGAATGGTTGGGCTGCAATTTGCAGTGAATTCAATGCAAATGAAAATTTACATTTACATTTAAGTCATTTACAACGCGTTATCAGAGTGAGATATCTTCACCTTATGACATCAGTGGAACAGCCACTTTACAATAGTGCATCTAAATCTTTTGGGGGGTGACAAGGATTACATCCTATCCTATATTCCTTAAAGATATTTCTGTCTCCAAATTGACTGTCCTGGCGTGGAGGGATGACCATTAGAACTGGCAGTTTTGAAAAGCGGGAACTGTACTTCCTCAGTGGTAGGGAGGCGAGCAGGCCAGAGGTGGATGAACGCAGTGCCCTTGTTTGGGTGTAGGGCCTGATCAGAGCCTGGAGGTACTGGTGGACCCTCACAGCCAAAAGCACCATGGTCTTGTACTGATGAAACTGGAAGCCAGTGGAGAGAGCGGAGGAGTGCTGACTGTAAGAACTTGGGAAGGTTGAACACCAGACGGGCTGCGGCGTTGGATGAGTTGTAGGGGTTTAATGGCACAGGCAGGGAGCCCAGCCAACTGGATGCAGTAATCCAGACGGGAGATGACAAGTGCCTGGATTAGGTATACCTGCGCCGCTTCCTGTGTGAGGCAGGGTCCTCTGGGATGTTGTAGAGCATGAACCTACAGGAACGGGCCACCGCCTTGATGTTAAAATGTAACCACCAGAAGAGTACAACAACGTCAGGTGAGATATCTTCCTTATTATCAGAATTTCTCATTCATATTTTTGTGACATCACTTATATTGAATGATATCTGCCTTCAAATACTCTGTGGAATGACATTAAACTGGCTTTAAAAAGAGAGAATGCAGAGATCAGAAGAGAGTGATTTACTACTGCTGGTGGACCACCCAAAAAAGACAGGACTGATGAATTGAGGGATTTGCTGTCTGTAATAATAGAGCACCAGCAACCTCTGGATGGTATACCAGACGATGACCAACCTCTGGATGGTATACCAGACGATGACCAACCTCTGGATGGTATACCAGACGATGACCATTTGGACAGTTCAGATGAAGAACTCAGCAAAAATGGTACATATACCAAAGAAATAAAATTGGTTACTTCCTTTGGTAAACATATTCCAATGTCTGTGTCAATCTTTATTTTAATTTTATTCTAAGGACCATATGCGTTTATTTGTGCTTCTAACAGCGTTCTTTTTCCAGAGGAAAGGAATGTGAACAGGTTGGAAGAGCCAGTACACAGTGAGTGTGTACCCTCCATCTGCTATAACATCCCGGAGAGAAGACGCTGCCACCACCTTTCAGCAGAGAACAAAAAAGATGACCATGCATGAAAAGTTAGCCAGAGAATTTCATGAGCATAAAATTAAATATCTGAAGGAAGAACGTGAAAGGAAAATGAGGAATCTACAGGTTGAATTGAATATGAAGTTGGAAGAGAGAGGTATGATCCAAAAAAGATACAGTAATGAGACAGTTGATTACCAGCCATGGTGAACAATATGTAAAAAAAAAAAAAAAAAATTTGTCATTTGGATATTCATCAGTGAGAGTATATTAATCACCACAAACTACATTTTAAACCAGCCTTGGTTTAGTCACTAATTTAATTTTGCTGCACACTATTTTAATTTTGTACAGAACAAACACGATCAAAGCAAAAATAAGCCATAATGAATACATTCCATATTCAAATGCATCTCATCTAGTTGAAGTGCTGCAATGTGAAAGCAACTCTGTGTGCAAGTCCTCATTGGTCATTGCCTGCCTCAGCTATTGGCACATCTGCTTGATCCTGATCTTCCATTGGAGGATTCCTGTCACTTCCTGTACTATTCAGCATCAGGAGTTGATGGACACTTGATGGGAACATGACATCCATCTATACAGCCAATCACTCCCGGGAAGTGACCATATTCATAGAATTGCACTTTATAGTTGGCAGCATCAGGAAACTTGATGTAAAGACTCCTCAGTTCAGGAGTCTTTACTATTCTACACACAGTTGCTTCACTGGCAGCACACAAATCACCAGTTTCACAATGAAAGATTCCAGATGCCAAAAACCTCAAAGCGATCAGAACTTGGGTGAAGACCTTCCTCTTTGAGATAGAGAGGAAAGTCTAGGTTCAAGCAAAGATACAGTTGAAGTCGGAAGCTTACATACCTTAGCCAAATACATTTAAACTCAGTTTTTCAGTGCATGTTGGTCTTCATTTAGATATTCCAAATCATCCATGCTCCCTTTTTATTTTTTTATTTGACCTTTATTTAACTAGGCAAGTCAGTTAAGAACAAATTCTTATTTTCAATGACAGCCTAGGAACAGTGGGTTAACTGCCTGTTCAGGGGCAGAACGACAGACTTGCCAGCTCGGGAGTTTTGAACTTGCAACATTCCACTCTAACCACTAGGCTACCCTGCCGCCCCTCACAAACAGTACTAAGCAGAAGTAAAACCTGCCTCTTTGAAGGATTAATTTCAGCTTCAATTTAGTCCTGGAGTAGCTCTAATCCTCCCTCTTGCTTTGTTTAATCCAAAACAGGCTAAATCTACGACTATTTTAAGATAAGACTGTGCAAGTCGCTTTGAGTTAAGACAGCTCAAACAGGCATTTTAGTCTGGGACTAGGCTTAAGCCTTGTCTGTGAAACCAGCCCTATTTAATAGGGCAGATTTACAAATGTAATGTTATATTCTTAAATATTGTAAAATTAAATTAATATATTCTTTCAGCTCACCCTGCTAGAATGTTGATGATGACCGTAAAGCCTACCAGGAAAGGCACCATGGGACTCCATCAGTGACATGAATAAGTATATTTCATACTCTCAGAACCCAACAAAAATAAAAGCCTGAACACTGATTTAGTTATTCAAATTAAATTATATTAAATTATTTCTGTCTATAACAAACTATTTTTCATACATACATTTTTTCTGAAAATTTCAATTCCAAAATATATTCCAATGTATATTTTGATAGAACAAAAAATGGTTATCTGCACAGCATACCATTAGCTTCTGCAACCAAAGCTTCAAGTTGCAAGAAAAAGCCAGGTGAGGTAAGATCACACAGGAAAGATCAACCAGGTCAGTACAGGTGAGTCCTACGTGATCTGATCCATGCATGCCACCATGACGGCAACTGCCAGGCCATGGACCAGCGTCGGCTGTACCATGCCTGCAGACTCAACGTTCTCGATCACTGACACACACACGATGAAGACGAAGAACATGGTGCCCACCACCTCTGACAGGCAAGGCTGGATAATGCGCTCAAACATGTTGGGAGGCCGAACCTTGGGAGACTTGGTGCCACTCATCAGAGTTGAGTCTCCCTCATCCAGCTCCATTTTCTCTACTCCCATTGCGTCTGTCTGGTCTGACTGGACCTCAAGAGTCTGACTGAGTGTCTGGGATACAAGTGAACAACTTATGATAGTGTCTTGAAATGTATAATCACTGGTGATATTGTCTTATTGCCCCACTGACAATAAACCTTGGATATTTGAGCCATATTCTAGTCAGCACTTTGATGTCTTTCTGACAGAGGCTGTTCATACTAGTTCAACAAAGGACCTCTTAGCCTGAAGTAAACTTCAATTGCTAAATTGGCAAAGCTAAGGCGAACAGAGTTTAGAAGTGTATTGATCAAGGGAATTTTAGCACTATCTCACAGTTAAATGGGAGGACATTGTCAAGGTTGTCTACTCACAATGTTTTCTATATTGACATGCACTACATGACGAAAAGTATTTGGACACCTGATCATCGAACATCTCATTACAAAATCATAGGCATTAATGTGGAGTTGGTCCCCCATTTGCTGCTAGAATTTCCACTAGATCTTGAAACATTTGCTGCGGGGACTTGCTTCCATTAAGCCACAAAAGCATCAGTGAGGTTGGGCACAGATGTTGGGCGATTAGGCCTGGCTAGCAGTCGGCATTCCAATTCATCCCAAAGGTATTCGATGGGGTTGACGTCAGGGCTCTGTAAAGTTCTTCCACACCATTCTCGACAAACCATTTCTGTATGGACCTCGCTTTGTGCACGTTGGCATTGCCATGCTGAAACAGGAAAGAGCCTTCCCCAAACTGTTGCCACAAAGTTGGACGTACAGAATTGTCAAGAATGTCATTGTATGCTATAGCGTTAACATTTCCCTTCACTGGAACTATGGGGCCTAGCCCAAACCAATGAAAACACCCTTAGACCATTATTCATCCACCAAACTTTACAGTTGGCACTATTCATTCGCTCAGGTAGCATTCTCCTGGCATCCATCAAACCCAGATGGTGAAGCGTGATTCATCACTCCAGAGAATGCGTTTCCACTGCTCCAGAGTCCAATGGTGGTGAGCTTTACACCACTCCAGCCAACGCTTGGCATTGCACATGGGGATCTAGGCTTGTGTGCGGCTGCTCGGCCATGGAAACACATTTTAATGTAGCTCCCGACAAACAGTTCTTGAGGCATGCGCAATGCTTCTTCAGATGCAGTTTGGAACTTGGTGGTAAGTGCTGCAACCAAGAACATACTATTTTTACACACTACGTGCTTCAGCACTCAGTGGTCCAGTTCTGTGAGCTTTTGTGACCTACCACTTCGCGGCTGAGCCAATGCTGCTCCTAGACATTTCAACTTCACAATAACAGCACTTACAGTTGAGCAGGGCAGCTCTAGCAGGGCAGGAATTTGACAAACTGACTTGTTGGAAAGGTGGCATCCAATGAGAGTGCCACGTTGAAAGTCACTGACCTCTTCAGAAAGGCCATTCTACTGCCAAGGTTAATCTATGGACATTGCATGGCTGTGTGCTCGATTTTATAGACCTGTCAGCAACGGGTGTGACTGAAATAACTGAATCCACTTATTTGAAAGGGTGTCCACATATACAGTGGGGCAAAAAAGTATTTAGTCAGCCACCAAGTGTTCAAGTTCTCCCACTTAAAAAGATGAGAGAGGGCTGTAATTTTCATCATAGTTACACTTCAACTATGACAGACAAAATGAAAAATAAAATCCAGAAAATCACATTGTAGGACTTTTTATGAATTTATTTGCAAATTATGGTGGAAAATAAGTATTTGGTCAATAACAAAAGTTTCTCAATACTTTGTTATATACCCTTTGTTGGCAATGACAGAGGTCAAACGTTTTCTGTAAGCCTTCACAAGGTTTTCACACACTGTTGCTGGTATTTTGGTCCATTCCTCCATGCAGATCTCCTCTAGAGCAGTGATGTTTTGGGGCTGTTGCTGGGCAACACGGACTTTCAACTCCCTCCACTTTCTCATTTTGTCTGTCATAGTTGAAGTGTACCTATGATGAAAATTACAGGCCTCTCTCATCTTTTTAAGTGGGAGAACTTGCACAATTGGTGGCTGACGGCTGACTAAATAGTTTTTTTGCCCCACTGTACAGTACCAGTCAAAATTTGGACACACCAACTCATTCAAGGGTTTTTCTATTTTTTTAAACTATTTTCTACATTTTATAATACTAGTGAAGACATCAACACTATGAAATAACACACATGGAATCATGTCATAACCAAAAAAGTGTTAAACAAATTTTATATTTGAGATTCTTCAAAGTAGCCACCCTTCGCCTTGATGACAGCTTTGCACACTCTTGGCATTCTCTCAACCAGCTTCATGAGGGATTCACCAGGAATGCATTTCAATTAACAGGTGTGCCTTGTTAAAAGTTCAGTTATGGAATTCCTTTCCTTCTTAAAACGCGTTTGAGCCAATCAGTTAAGTTGTGATAAGGTAGGGTTGGTATACAGAAGATAGCCCTATTTGGTAAAAGACCAAGTCCATATTATGTCAAGAACAGCTCAAATAAGCAAAGAGAAAAAACAGTCCATCATTACTTTAAGACATGGTCAGTCAATCCGGAAAATGTCAAGAACCATCAAGCAATGTGATGAAACTGGCTCTCATGAGGACCGCCACAGGAAAGGAAGACCCAGAGTTACAGTGCCTTGCGAAAGTATTCGGCCCCCTTGAACTTTGCGACCTTTTGCCACATTTCAGGCTTCAAACATAAAGATATAAAACTGTATTTTTTTGTGAAGAATCAACAACAAGTGGGACACAATCATGAAGTGGAACGACATTTATTGGATATTTCAAACTTTTTTAACAAATCAAAAACTGAAAAATTGGGCGTGCAAAATTATTCAGCCCCCTTAAGTTAATACTTTGTAGCGCCACCTTTTGTTGCGATTACAGCTGTAAGTTGCTTGGGGTATGTCTCTATCAGTTTTGCACATCGAGAGACTGAAATGTTTTCCCATTCCTCCTTGCAAAACAGCTCGAGCTCAGTGAGGTTGGATGGAGAGCATTTGTGAACAGCAGTTTTCAGTTCTTTCCACAGATTCTCGATTGGATTCAGGTCTGGACTTTGACTTGGCCATTCTAACACCTGGATATGTTTATTTTTGAACCATTCCATTGTAGATTTTGCTTTATGTTTTGGATCATTGTCTTGTTGGAAGATAAATCTCCGTCCCAGTCTCAGGTCTTTTGCAGACTCCATCAGGTTTTCTTCCAGAATGGTCCTGTATTTGGCTCCATCCATCTTCCCATCAATTTTAACCATCTTCCCTGTCCCTGCTGAAGAAAAGCAGACCCAAACCATGATGCTGCCACCACCATGTTTGACAGTGGGGATGGTGTGTTCAGGGTGATGAGCTGTGTTGCTTTTACGCCAAACATAACATTTTGCGATGTTGCCAAAAATTTCAATTTTGGTTTCATCTGACCAGAGCACCTTCTTCCACATGTTTGGTGTGTCTCCCAGGTGGCTTGTGGCAAACTTTAAACGACATGTTTTATGGATATCTTTAAGAAATGGCATTCTTCTTGCCACTCTTCCATAAAGGCCAGATTTGTGCAATATACGACTGATTGTTGTCCTATGGACAGAGTCTCCCACCTCAGCTGTAGATCTCTGCAGTTCATCCAGAGTGATCATGGGCCTCTTGGCTGCATCTCTGATCAGTCTTCTCCTTGTATGAGCTGAAAGTTTAGAGGGATGGCCAGGTCTTGGTAGATTTGCAGTGGTCTGATACTCCTTCCATTTCAATATTATCGCTTGCACAGTGCTCCTTGGGATGTTTAAAGCTTGGGAAATCTTTTTGTATCCAAATCCGGCTTTAAACTTCTTCACAACAGTATCTCGGACCTGCCTGGTGTGTTCCTTGTTCTTCATGATGCTCTCTGCGCTTTTAACGGACCTCTGAGACTATCACAGTGCAGGTGCATTTATACAGAGACTTGATTACACACAGGTGGATTGTATTTATCATCATTAGTCATTTAGGTCAACATTGGATCATTCAGAGATCCTCACTGAACTTCTGGAGAGAGTTTGCTGCACTGAAAGTAAAGGGGCTGAATAATTTTGCACGCCCAATTTTCAGTTTTTGATTTGTTAAAAAAGTTTGAAATATCCAATAAATGTCGTTCCACTTCATGATTGTGTCCCACTTGTTGTTGATTCTTCAAAAAAATACAGTTTTATATCTTTATGTTTGAAGCCTGAAATGTGGCAAAAGGTCGCAAAGTTCAAGGGGGCCGAATACTTTCGCAAGGCACTGTACCTCTGCTGCAGAGGATAAGTTCATTAGAGTTACCAGCCTCAGAAATGGGCAATTACCTGCACCTCAGATTGCAGCCCAAATAAATGCTTCACAGAGTTCAAGTAACAAACACATCTCAACATCAACTGTTCAGAGGAGACTGCTTGAATCAGGTCTTCATAGTCGAATTGCTGCAAAGAAACCACTACTAAAGGACACCAATAAGAGGAAGATACTTGCTTGGGCCAAGAAACATGAGCAATGGACATTAGACCGGTATAAACCCGTTCTTTACTCTGAGATTTTTGGTTCCAACCGCAGTGTGAGACGCAGACTAGGTAAACGGATGATCTCTACATGTGTGGTTCCCACCATGAAGCATGGAGGAGGGGGTGTGATGGTGTGGGGGTGGCTTTGCTGATGACACTGTCAGTGATTTATTTAGAATTCAAGACACACTTAACCAGCATGGCTATCACCGCATTCTGCAGCGATACGCCATCCCATCTGGTTTGTGCTTAGTGGGGATCATAATTTGTTTATCAACAGGACAATGACTCAAAACACACCTCCAGGCTGTGTAAGGGCTATTTGACCAGAAAGAAGAGTGACGGAATGCTGCATCAGATGACCTGGCCTCCACAATCACCCAACCTCAACCCAATTGAGATGGTATGGGATTAGTTGGACAACAGAGTGAAGGAAAAGCAACCATCAAGTGCTCAGCATATGTAGGAACTCCTTCAAGACTGTTGGAAAAGCATTTCAGGTGACTACCTCATGAAGCTGGTTGAGAGAATGCCAAGAGTGTGCAAACCTGTCATCAAGGCAAAGTGTGGCTACTTTGAATAATTTGTATTTATTTAACACTTTTTTGGTTACTACATGATTCCATATGTGTTATTTCATAGTTTATGTCTTCACTGTTCTTCTACAATGTATAAAATAGTCAAAATAAAGAAAAACCCTTGAATGAATAGATGTGTCCAAACTTTTGACTGGTCCTGTGTATTTTATGTTTGAGACAATGTTAATGTCAGGGATGCATGGCAAATGTGAAAACATAAAAATAAAAAAAATAGTTATTTTGTCAATAAATCTTGTCAATTTATGCTCTTTTGCACACCAGTATCACTACTTGCACATCATCATCTGCTCATCTATCACTCCCGTGTTAATCTGCTAAATTGTAATAACTTTGCTACTGTGGCCTATTGATTGCCTTACCTCCTCACGACATTTGCACACACTGTATATAGACTTTATTATTTTTCTATTATGTTATTGACTGTACGCTTGTTTATTCCATGTGTTGTTGTTTGTGTCGCACTGCTTTGCTTTATCTTGGCCAGGCCGCAGTTGTAAATGATAACTACTAGCTCACCTGGTTAAATAAAGGTGAAATAAAAAAATACAAAATAATTTATGCATGCCAGTTGAAGTATGATTTAGAATTTATTTAATCAGTCAGTGAGTTCAATGCGTCTGTTCAGTTCAAAAAGTTATTACACCACATATAGTGTAATAAAATAGTAAAAACGATTCATGTTTTCCATTAAAGACCTTTGAACCAAACATAAACAATGATTGACGGGTTGAATGGCCAGACGTGACCATAGGTTTGAATGTACTGTACTTATGCAAATTGTTTTTGTTATACAGTACAGTTCAAAACAATATGACGTGTACGACAAGATGTGAAATACAAAAGTTCTGCAAGCTATAAAGGGAAATACAATATTTTGGAAGACAATGCCCTGTGTCTCCAAGATAACACTTTTACTTCAGAACAAGACGTGTCTTCTGGTCTCCAAACAACAACCTGTGTACAAAAATAGGAATTCAATGATAGTAAACAATACATGAATTATAATGCGATGACGCAATACTCTCCTACTGACTGTATAGAGTATGATGTATGACAGGCTGAAACAGTCTGGAAATACTGTGCCATTTTATTACCTCTAAGGTCACAATCTATGGTAGCAGGGTAATACTATCTATAAATAGGTGAGTAATGAAGGCTAGGTGTGCTGTATCCTACCTGACCAAGCTGCCAGTGATAAGGGCCCCTGCAACCGGTCCCACCCAGTAGATCCAGTGGTACTCCCAGTAGTTAGCCATCACTGCAGGACCAAACGCCCGCGCTGGGTTCATACACCCTCCAGACACTGACCCGCTAAAAGACCAATGGGACAAACACATCTGGTTTCTATATTGGTCGAACAATGCATTACATCAGATCAATACACGTAGTTAGTAGAATGAATGGTTATCAGACAGGCAGTGATGTCATCAGGCAGGCAGTGATGTCAATGTCAATGTTCTCTTTATTTCTGCTGTGTCATTTCTTGTTATTTTCGATAATGGCAAAGCAGGAATAGTATTGAACCTGTTCTGCCGTGAACCCTTGTCATTTCAATACACCGTCTACCATGACAGGTCTCCATAGATTTGCTCAGCCCTTACCCAGCCAGTATATTAGCAGTCACAGTGAGCCCAATGCAAAGTGGGGCCAGTGGGGTACGGGTCCTGCCGTTGACGGCCCCCATACAGACCACAAGGGACAGGAAGAGGGTCATGACCATCTCTGCTACAGCGGCACTGCCGATGTTGCCACTGGTTTTAACCACGTTGAATGCTCCCCCTGCTGCACTGTCATAGCTGATGATGGAGTAAACTGCCTGTGGAATATCACAACATCTGTACGATTAGATTGGGTTTTTATTGTTTTTTATTAGGATTAGATTGTGGTTTTATTGGGATTAGATTGGGATTAGATTGAGATTCTATTGGGATTAGACTGGGGGTTAATTGAGATTATATTGGGGTTTTATTGGGATTAAATTAGGGTTTTATTGGGATTGTATTGGGGTTTTATTGGTATTTTATTGGGATTAAATTGGGAATCTATTGGGATTCGACTGGAGTTTTATTGAGATTATATTGGGGTTTTATTGGGATTATATTGGGGTTTTATTGGGGTTTTATTGGGATTATATTGGGATTACATTGGGATTATATTGCCATTTATTAATGTTCTTTGTTTGGATCCAAATGCTTGTGATTTTTTTTAGACCTATTCTAATATCCAAGCTATTGACATTTTGATACCATGAAAACAGCATATGGAGACTGGTTCTCACATAAATTTGTTTGCTATCATTCGAATCAGTTTGATAGTTTGTTACATTGCGTTATGGTAACTTGGTCTAGTTGGTTACATATTGCCAAACGTCAAATTAACTCAAATGCGTAGACCACGCAAAACTATGTGTGATGCAAGTGATTTGTTTAATGAACGAACATTCTCATGTTAAATACATCTATGATCATATGGAGCAACACTTGTGTGTACCTATCGTCATATTGCACTTGCTTTGCAACATGCGGTAGGAAATAACACAATAGTCGCTCTGTAATAACTGCAAGGTGCTGTTAAAAGGGGAGACTGGGGGCGGTTCTCTCATCATGGGTTGGTTGAATACGGGAGACTGGGGGCGGTTCTCTCATCATGGGTTGGTTGAATACGGGAGACTGGGGGCTGGTTCTCTAATCATGGGTTGGTTGAATACGGGAGACTGGGGGCGGTTCTCTCATCATGGGTTGGTTGAATACGGGAGACTGGGGGCGGTTCTCTCATCATGGGTTGGTTGAATACGGGAGACTGGGGGCGGTTCTCTCATCATGGGTTGGTTGAATACGGGAGACTGGGGGCGGTTCTCTCATCATGGGTTGGTTGAATACGGGAGACTGGGGGCTGGTTCTCTCATCATGGGTTGGTTGAATACGGGAGACTGGGGCTGGTTCTCTAATCATGGGTTGGTTGAATACCGGAGACTGGGGCTGGTTCTCTCATCATGGGTTGTTTGAATACAGGAGACTGGGGCTGGTTCTCTCATCATGGGTTGGTTGAAGTAGGGAGACTGGAGCTGGTTCTCTCAACATGGGTTGGTTGAAATGGGATGATGGTCTGGTTCTCATCATGGGTTTGTTGAAGTGGGGAGACTGGGGCTGGTTCTCTCATCATTGGTTGGTTGAATACGGTAGACTGGGGCTGGTTCTTATCATGGGTTGGTTGAATACGGGAGACTGGGGCTGGTTCTCTCATCATGGTTTGGTTGAATACGGGAGACAGGGGCTGGTTCTCTCATCATGGGTTGGTTGAATACGGGAGACGGGCTGGTTCTCTCATCATGGGTTGGTTGTAGACTGGGACGGGCTGGTTCTCTCTTGGTTGTCACGGGAGACTGGGGCTGGTTCTCTAATCATGGGTTGGTTGTAATATCATGGGTTGGTTGTATACGGGAGACTGGGGCTGGTTCTCTAATCATGGGTTGGTTGAATACGGGAGACGGGCTGGTTCTCTCATCATGGGTTGGTTGTATACGGGAGACTGGGGCTGGTTCTCTAATCATGGGTTGGTTGTATACGGGAGACGGGCTGGTTCTCTAATCATGGGTTGGTTGAATACGGGAGACTGGGGCTGGTTCTCTAATCATGGGTTGGTTGAATACGGGAGACGGGCTGGTTCTCTCATCATGGGTTGGTTGAATACGGGAGACTGGGGCTGGTTCTCTAATCATGGGTTGGTTGTATACGGGAGACGGGCTGGTTCTCTCATCATGGGTTGGTTGTATACGGGAGACGGGCTGGTTCTCTCACTGGGGCTGGTTCTCTCATCATGGGTTGGTTGAATACGGGAGACAGGGGCTGGTTCTCTCATCATGGGTTGGTTGAATACGGGAGACTGGGGCTGGTTCTCTCATCATGGGTTGGTTGTATACGGGAGACGGGCTGGTTCTCTCATCATGGGTTGGTTAAATAGGGGAGACTGGGGCTGGTTCTCTCATCATGGGTTGGTTGAATATGGGAGACAGGGGCTGGTTCTCATCATGGGTTGGTTGAATACGGGAGACTGGGGCTGGTTCTCTCTTCACTGTTTGGTTGAAGTTAGGATACTGGGGCTGGTTCTCTCATCATGGGTTGGTTGTCACAGTATTTAGCCTATTTCTCCCAATCTGGAGTGTGCTG
Organism: Oncorhynchus keta; assembly: GCF_023373465.1. Lineage (NCBI taxonomy): Eukaryota > Metazoa > Chordata > Actinopteri > Salmoniformes > Salmonidae > Oncorhynchus > Oncorhynchus keta. The sequence continues at coordinate 13,302,497 of NC_068422.1, read as the reverse complement.
TGTAGCCTAGTAATTTTAAGGTTAATATGTGCAACTTCTTTGCAAGAGGTCATCCATCTTGACAATTTCTAGCAGCATCTCTAAACATTGACGAGCAGGGGTTGTGTGTTTTAATATTGTAAACCCACGAGGATATGAACACATAACTAAACACTTTCCTGTTATTGGATTTTCAACAATGCAGAACTAGTTGGTTTTTTTAAACTTAAGTTTACAATTTTAATTGACAAAATTAAGGCGAATGTACCTGGTTGCACAGCCGTAGGCCAAGATAATTGCGGACAAACACTTCTTGTAGCCATCATTGAACGCACCATTCTACTGGCAATTTGTCCCACTCTTCAGCAGCAAAATGTTCTAATTCTTCAATGTTTGATGGGTGCCCTCCACCAACATCTAGAATCTTCACTGGACACTCCAGAACAGTCCAGCATTTCTTCTTGCACCATTCCTTGGGGCTCCTGCGTGGCGCAGCGGTCTAAGGCACTGCATCTCAGTTCTAGATGTGTCACCCTGGTTCAAATCACAGGCCTTAATTGGAAGCCCCATAGGGCAGTGCACAATTGGCCCAGTGTTGTCCGGTGTTGGCTGTCATTGTAAATAATAATTTGTTCTTAACAGACTTGCCTAGTTAAATCAGATATTATAATAATACTTATGATATGTGTTTGGGGCCTTGTCCTGCTGGAAGACCCACAACATTCAATGGAGACACTGGGTTGAACATTGGGCTATAATAAACCTTGATAATCTGCTGATTTCATGAAGCCTTGTGCACGTTTAAGGGAATCACTTTATTCTGTACAGGCTTCCTTCTTTTCATTCTGTAATTTATGTTAGCCACAGTTGGACTTCAATCAAGTTTTTGTGACGTCTCAAGGGTTATCAAAGGAAATTGGAAGCACCTTAATTTGGTGCGTCATAGCAAAGGGGGTGAATACTTATGTAAATGGTTATTTCTGAATTTCATTTTCAATAAAATTGCCACAATGTCTAAAACATGTTTTCACTTTGTCATTATAGGATATTGTGTGAGATGGGTGAGTAAACATATATATTTAATTGATTTTGAAAACAAGTCTTGGTATTCTCATTGTTTCAATTTTAGGAGTAGGCTATCTGTGAACAATGAATTGATATTGTTGAAAAGGGGAAAGGGAGAGCTGTAGCCTATTTCAAACTGATTTCTAAATTGTTGCTTGGACAAGACATGGAAATTAGGATCATAGGCAGGGGCAAAACTTTGGTTGGGGGGGGGGGATAACCTGGCGGGGGGTCTGTGTAGGACTTTATTTGACCATCTAAAGCTCATTTCCTGCATTTCTACACAATCCAATATGTTGTGTCTATTTAGAACAAAAGTAAGCACCAATGCCCACAGTCATCAAGCTAGGTTAGAGATCATTATTAAACATGTTTGAGTGATTGATTGTCCATATTAAGACAACCTCTGCTGAGGAGTATGTATGTCTGTAATAAAGCCCTACTGTGGGGCTCACACCTCATTCTGATTGGCTGGGCTTGCGTCCCCAGTGGGTGGGCCTGCGTCCCCAGTGAGTGGGCCTATGCCCTCCCAGGCCCCACCTATGGCTGCGCCCCTGTCCAGTCATGTGAAATCCATAGATTAGGGCCTAATGTATTTATTGAAATTAACTTATTTCCCTTCATGAACTGTAACTCAGCCAAATCTTTTGTTCAGTATAATTCATGTCATAGGCCTCATAGTACTGTAGAGCTCTTTTTACTTGCACACAATATGTCCCTAAGGGTCCAACACCCTGCAGCGTCCCAACCCAACACAGCCCACTCAGCTTTAGGATCTTAGTGAAACATTCATTATTGGTTTTCGGGTGTGTTAGGCCAAGGCCAGAGTGACAACCCACAGGACGGCAAGTGCCAGGACTGAGCAGCCCAGCAGCTAGGGATTGCCTTAATAGATATCTCCTCTGACGTGGGCATGTTTTCAAAACAGAATCCTTTTGTCGTACTGAATTCCATATAAGCTATCCAGACCTTATGAAAGTTGCCCAGTATACCATTAATCTAGTAATACATCAAATCTAGTGATACATAACTTGACATTTCTACCATCCATTGTGACATTGTGGGAGGATAACCAACCTTCTAAATAATGGCAATGCATTTCTTAGCTGCGATAAATGCTTGATTACACAGTTTCTTCTGATAACAATCTCAAGTATCAACATTTCCAAGCAAACATAAACAGGGAGAAGGGAGAATCTGTAGACATGCTGAGATAAAAGAACATACTTTGCCAGGATTCAGCCAGCCTTTACAAGACCATAACATATTGAAACATGTCCCCTTTTGTGTTTTACCCGTGCAGCAGAGGAATTACATTTCTGAGTGCATGTAATTCAGTTTCACTGGAATATAGTATGTCCTATGGATGGTGTTAAACTGAAGTAATTAATGTCTGAGATTATAAGAACATGACATGGCATTCAAACACATCTGTATCCATTCATCATCAATTACATCAGGTCTTTCTCACATTTTTGTTTGACATGTTTTGTGTCATACAGTTTGGAAATCAAGTTTTGGATGTTTGTCAGACTGCCTTAAAATAGTTTCAATCTTTGAAGTATCTGGCTTGTCCACGTTTTCTGCACAGAGAGAATAAAGTGTTGCATCTGCAAAAATTCACCACAGCTCCATCATTGGTCTTCCCTGGCTGCCTGACCCCATTTCTCAGCCTTGACGTACAGGTCATGCTCCAACAGGCGACCAAGCTCAGTGCGTGTAGCGTAGTACATCAAGATGTCATCAATATACACTACTACACCCTGCCCGTGCAGGTCCCTGAAAATCTCGTCTACAAAGGCTTGGAAGACTGATGTCGCATTCATCAACCCGTACGGCATGACGAGATACTCATAGTGCCCAGAGCTGGTACTGAAAGCCGTATTCCAGTCGTCTCCCTCTCGGATACGCGCTCCTGAGATCTAGTTTGCTGAAGAAGTGCGCCCTGTGCATTTTTAATTTACCTTTATTTAACCAGGCAAGTCAGTTAAGAACAGATTCTTATTTTCAATGACGGCCTAGGAACAGTGGGTTAACTGCCTGTTCAGGGGCAGAACAACAGATTTGTACCTTGTCAGCTAGGGGGTTTGAACTTGCAACCTTCCGGTTTCTAGTCCAACACTCTAACCACTAGGCTACCCTGCCACCCCGCATTGACTCTATTGCTGTAGCTATGAGCGGTAGCGGGTAACTATACCTCACAGTGATCTGATTCAGACCCTGATAGTCAATACACGCAGACCCTTCTTCTTCTTCACAAAAAATAAACTTGAGGAGGCGGGTGAAGTGGAGGAGCGAATGTACCCCTGACGCAGGGATTTGGAGACATATGTTTCCATAGCCTCCATCTCTGCCTGTGAGAGGGGATACACATGACTCTTGGGATTCCCAGAATCCTCGATTCCCAGAGGAACCAACATGGCACTGACCGGCAGTGTGACCTCTGCAGCCACAGACGGTGCACGAGTGGGAACCCCCTCCGGTCTCCCTGCGCACTGCCCCTCCCAGCTCCAGAGGTATCGGAGAGGGGGTGCGGGAGGATGGACCTACCAGACCCAGATCTGGACGTCCGCGAGTAGCCAGCAGGTTGTCCAGCCAGCTGGTCGAAAGTGAGGGTGGTGTCTCTGCAGCTCCCAACAGACGTCCTTGCGCAGACTGCAACAATACTGTTTGATCAGGGCGCTGTCGTTCCATCCCGTGTTGGCAGCCAGGGTCCTAAACTCCAGGGCAAACTCCAGGGCGAACTCCTGGGCGCTCCTCGTCTCCTGCCTCAGATGGTAGAGGCGTTCACTCACCGCTCTCCCCTCGGGCGGGTGGTCGAAGACTTCCCGGAAACGGCGGGTGAACTCCTCAAACTGGTCCAACGCCGCATCTCCCTCTCTCCACACAGTGTTAGCCCATTCCAGGGCTCTCCTGGTGAGGCACGAGATGAGGGCAGACACCCTCTCACGGTACGATAGAGCCAGGTGGACGGTGGCCAGATAAAGGTTCAACTGCAAAGGTTCAACTGTCCTCCCGTCGTACTCCTGGGGTAAGGAGAGACGGATTCAACTTGGTTCAGGCTGGAAAGGAGCGCTCAAGGGAGACCCCGGTTGGGCTGGTGGAGGTGCTGGAAAAACTCCCTGTCTCTCCCAGCAGTCCATAGTTTTGACAACGCGATCCATGGCGGTGCTAAGTTGGCAAAGCATTGCTGCATGCTCCTGGAAGCTCTCCTCCATCTCAATGGCCGGGGTATACTCTCCTGCTGACTCCATAGTGTGGTCAGAGATTCTGTAATGTGGTGCGTGCTGGTGGCAGGGAAGTCAGGTGCAGGAGAATGAACTTGGTAAAAACGGAGCTGTTTAATAAACATTCAAAAAACCTCAGAAAACCAAAGTATACAAAAATAACATAATAGGGTGCAAAACCCATCGCACACCAGAACAAATAGCACACCTACATACAACAAACAATCTCTGACAAGGACGTGAGGGAAAACAGAGAGTTAAATACACAACATGTAATGAATGGTATTGGAACCAGGTGTGTAGGAAGACAAGACAAAACCAATGGAAAATGAAAAACGGATCAATGATAGCTAGAAGGTTGGTGACGTCGACCGCCGAACACCACCCAAACCAGGAGAGGGGCCGACTTCGGCGGAAGTCGTGACACTAAGATAGACTGCTGTCCTTTAGCTACTGTAAGTATACTCATCAATTCAAGTTGGAACTTTGGTCATTCACTGAATATACTGCAAAATTCACCTGAGCTCTGTAGACTTGTCTTACCTGGCTGTCTGACACCTGCTCGGACACGTGTCACCATCTGATCCTGCTAAGACAATATGAGAATAGTGTTGTGTACTGACTGTGCACCAGTTAGTACACGGCAGGGTAGCCTAGTGGTTAGTGTGTTGGACTAGTAACTGAAAGGTTGCAAGTTCAAATCCCAGAGCTGACAAGGTACAAATCTGTCGTTCTGCCCCTGAACAGGCAGTTAACCCACTGATCCTAGGCCGTCAATGTTCTTAACTGACTTGCCAAGTTAAATAAAGGTTAAAAAAAATGTAGGGCAGTTTATTACTGTGTTTATGTGAAAAGTAGGGGATTAGCTAGGGAAACTGACAGATCAATAACTAATTACATTGCTATACTGACTAAGAAAAACTCACATTGCACTGAAAAAACATCAGAATATCGGTCTTCAATCGTTTGGCTGCTAGTTTCATCATTTGATTCAGGTCGAGTCTGATTGAGGCAAAAAGAATAGCTAACGTTAGCCAACATTTGGCCAGCTCTCTCTCTAACGATACATCAACTGGCGAAAGCTAGCCAAGTTAATTTACTTCTGTTGAAACAGGACAAATCTAAGGCTACAAAACATTTCCAGACACACAACAGCTGTTAGATAATAATAGTAACCACCTCATATCGCTATCTGCCAGATAACTAGAGTCTAGAGCTGACCTGGTTGTGGTTAGTTAGCTACTAGCTAGCTAATTGATTCACCTCAGTCGAGAGGGGATGAAACATTATCTAACGTTACATGTCAGTTACACTAGTTAATATCTCAGCACTGGAAACAACCACTAGTTAACTTTTTTTCCCACAAGGTTAAACAGCAGTTACATCAGTCAACTAAAGAGTAGACAGTTTTGCCCTGCTTGCTTTAACAACTCTGAGAAAAAGCTCAACACACTGACAGCAGCTGCCTCTGTTCAACTCTCCAGTCAGCCTTCCAGAAGCTTTGCCTTTCACAGATCCTGTCTGCACGATCCTAAATCCAACCGACTGAAATCTCCAAAAAGCCTACCCGACCACTCTGAGGCATCCGCAAAGGTCCTAAAGAATTGCATTATTTGGTATCACATTGCAATGATAGGGGGGGGGGGGGCACAAAAGTGCAATTTCAGAATGTAGGGGGGACATGACCCCCCTGTCCAAAGTGAAAGTAGCCTTTATGCTAAATTGGGAGTGATTATATAACAAATTCTACCTACAAAGTTTAAGCTGTTGGATTGTGTTATGAATATTGTTCTATCAAAATCAATATGACTATTTCTAAGAATGTAGGCTAAATGTCTTCATTTCCAACGGACAGTGTGTTTAATGAATAATAAATCCAATAGGAGGAGGCCAATTTCTTCCCCAAGACCTATCTGACTAATCTCCACTCCATGGTGAAGGAAGTTTCTGATTAACTCCACCTTTCTTTGTTTTTTCTGAAATCCATACTTTTTCAAAAACTGTTTAGGAAATACCACCGACTTGTTGAGATTCAATTGGCACATGCTCATTTACGCTGAGTTGCCATTGTAGAGCAACACCTGCTTTCTTGTTTAAAATAGGTTCTCATGATATAGATATACCGTTGTTGAGAAATATACACAGTAAGAAGTGTGACAACCAGTCCCAGTCTCCCCTGCAGCTCCACAGGATGTGCTCATAAATGCACTGCTACTCACAAAATATTTCAGACCTATCAAGTTTTGACATTGCGTCAAACAAACAACACTGCAGGCCTCTGGTTATTTTCAATCTGTTTGGCCCTTACTGCATTCTCACCTGCAGTGAAGCACACCACATACAAATGGAATCAGACAGACTGTACTTTTGAGCGAACCACAGCGGTTGTTTGGTGTGCACTGCGGTTCATATTTACTCCTGTCCAAAAAAAACGAATTTAGGGGGTAATCACTCCAGAGTAAAAAAAATCCCCCGCTCTAAACAAACTTGATGTGAAAAGCCCCCTTACCTTTGCCAATCCAGCCCCAGTCATCCCCCCCACTATCTGTGAGAGTATATATGGCCCCAGTAGGATGACGTCCAGTCCTCCACTGACGCACACACTCACAGACACAGCTGGGTTGAAGTGGCCACCACTGGATTCAGACAGAATAACATGTTTAGTACTTGCTACTGATACTCATGCATTAGGAAAATCACACTGATAAAAGAGATTAATATACTTGTTATAACTACAGCCCTACCGATATGTTTTTTTGTGGTCCGATACTGATTCCGATTATTTGGGGGGGAGAAAACTTACTAAACTTACATAAATATGCGATATATGTGCCGATATACTGTTTTACAGCGGGGAATTAAAAAGTGTAATTTTCCACACTGAATTATCATAAATTGGCATCCAAAAGAGTAATTGTCCAATAAATATGCTTCAAATGTTGATTTCATACATTGTAACAATAATGACACATCATAAGAATGGCCACAAGTGTTCAGATCAGCATGAGATTCCCTTTTCATCCTATTTATTGAATATTGGTTATTGGTTGAGTTATTGCTGATACTGATAAAGCAGTAAAAGGGCCAATATCAGCCGATAATACCGATATATTGGTCAGACTCTAGTTATAGTAAATCTCAAGTTATGAGAACATGACAAAAACATTCTGACCTCAGAGTGAGATGTTACCAGGTGCCAGCATGTCCTTACCTGATCTCTCCCAGTACAGCGATAACAATCGCCAGTGCCAGCCCATGAGCCAGAGCGGGCTGGATGCTCCCTGGAACGCCAGCATTCTCAATAACAGACCCACATCCCACGAAGATGAAGAGAGTGCATCCTAACATCTCAGCCAAGCACGGCTGGATAAATCTCTCAAAGGTGGTGACTATTTTCCTGGAGTTGACTACCCCTGAACCTGGCCCTGAGTCCCCAGTGTCAGTCCCCGCCACGGTGAAGAGCTCTGTCTTTGACTCTATCACAGACATATTGCTGACTACTGCTGCTCAGTGTGTCACTTACACCTGCTCTGTCAACTGGTCAGCCAGAGTGTGACACATGCACTGATAAGAGTGCAGACAGGACCGTCACATTAGGGTGGTCTCGGGAAATGCGTGGGAGAATCGCCACAACGCCACCTCCCTTTGCTATGATAGCATGTTTTGGCACACATTCCCATATGTCCATAGTATTTAGCTGTAGCGGAAGTGGCTATTGTAGTGCATGACAGACTGATGATGGAATGCCTTACCAGTCCTCCGTGCTATACAATGTGTGAAATACATTTTTTGGAGCTCCCTTGTCCCCATACTCCATAGTAGTTGCTACACCAGATTGCCTTGTGATCCCAGATGTCAGGGCACCTTTAGGGAGATATGGTGTGAACTCAGGAAAAGTTGGAAATAAATCTTTATTTTCACACATTGTATAGCCCGTACTAACTGGTAAGTAGGGTTGGATGGTATCCATATTTTCATATCGTCATACCGTCTTTACTCATGGTGGTATTATCATTTTAGTACACAAGGGGGGTGCTAAAAACGCAAAAAGCCCATTGGGTGTCTATTACCAGTATACTAACAAAATCAGCACAAGTAATTGCGAATTGCCATAGCTAGCTAAATATGCTAACGAGCGCAAATGAAAATAAACTAATTGCAAGGTCAGGCAATCCATCTGTGACAATGTGACAGGTGAAATGAAGAACACAATCTGCTTTATCTCCTAAGGTATTGCACAAGTTGACTGCAGGTATTTACTTAAAAAGTATCTACAAATATTAATATTTATTGAAAAAAATGTTTCCAAATACCCCTGTATACGGTATACTGCCTGAGCCTACTGGTAAGGCCATTCCGGATTATAGATTTGCTATCAGTGATGGGAAAAGTTTAATCGGAAATAGGAAAACCAGTGGGCTGGTATAAATTATTTTCAGGATAAAGGATTTCACCAATAGCGTCATTGTACAAAAGAGTACGCTGCATCATTTGGATATGTGTGCAACAAAAGTTCAACATTCACCTTCTGCTGCCATTTCTGTTAGGCCATCTACTCATAGTTTGACACATACAGTTTGACCCATTCGTTCGATAAATCCAACATATGCACCACACAGAACGCACTTTAAGACGACTGTACAACCATCAAGATGAATTGCCAGATCAAAAAGCAGATCCCTTTGTTTCTTGGTACCTAGAACTAGCAACTATGTTTTGTCCAGGTTTAAACGTAAACATTTGCCACCATCCACTTCCTAATGTCTGAAACACAGGCTTCCAGGGTTGGCAATTTTGGGCCTTCACCGTGTTTCATCGAAATGTACAGATGTGTGTCATCCACATAGCATTGAAAGTAGACATTGTGTTTCCGAATGGCATCACCAAGAGTTAGAATATACACTGTATAGTGAAAACAATAGTGGTCCTAAAACAGAACCTTGAGGAACACAGATGTTTATACATGTTACGAAACTTATCCCCCTAATGTTGATGCACTTTAATGTCTAGGGGTCTTATGTTTAGTTAACTGGTCGGTAACCTGATTTAAGGAGTGCATCAATGTGAAATATCAGCATATGAGGACTGTGTTGAATGTACATGTGCCAAGGAAACGGCCAATTTACCAGGGTCCAGGCACAGCTCCTTCTTGACCTCTTGGTCGGCCAGCCAAGCGGATTATTATTTGTTCAGATGGTGACTAAAATAAATATACAAAAATAAAACTACAAACAGGCATGCCCAAACTAAAGACTCAAAACGTCTGCGACACTGACTGATGATCACCTAATTCCCTGCACCTGATGTGCAGTTAACTAAGCATAAGACCCCTAGACATAAAATGTTTGTCTGCGCTACAGATGGCTATATTGGTCCGCTAATACAGGACTAGTAAAGGCCCAGTGCACTACATTTTAGAAATCTTGTAAATATATTTTTTTATTAATATACAGTACCAGTCAAAAGTTTGGACACACCTAGCAATTCAATGGTTTTTCTTTATTTTTACTATTTTCTACATTGTAGAATAATAGTGAAGACATCACAACTATGACATAACACATGGAATCATGTAGAAACCAAAAAAGTGTTAAAGAAATCAAAATCTATTTTATATAATTCAAAGTAGCCTTGATGACAGCTTTGCACTCTTGGCACTCTCTCAATCAGCTTCATGAAGTCACCTGGAATTCTATTATCAGGTGTGCCTTGGTAAAAGTTCATTTGTGGAATTTATTTCCTTCTTAATGAGTTTGAGCCAATCAGTTGTGACAAGGTAGGGGTGGTATACAGAAGATAGCCTTAATAATAATAATAATATATGCCATTTAGCAGACGCTTTTATCCAAAGCGACTTACAGTCATGTGTGCATACATTCTACGTATGGGTGATCCCGGGAATCGAACCCACTACCCTGGCGTTACAAGCGCCATGCTCTACCAACTGAGCTACAGAAGGACCACATTTATTGGTAAAAGACCAAGTCCATATTATGGCAAGAACAGCTAAAATAAGCAAAATAATGCAAAGACTGTGCAAGTGGTATGTATTTTTACTAGGCACTATAATTCAGTGTTATAAACATCTCTCTAGACTTACCATGTCTTCAGTGCTCTAGTGCCGCTATCTCTATCTCAGTGTACACAAGGTCATATTGGGTTAATGTTTCTCTGTAAAAACACAGGTCTGACCATCAGGACACAGTTCACAGAGGGCGACAGGCGAAACTCAAACATTTCCTTTCTGTGCCCTGTAACTATAATGTGTCATCCGTGTGGAAATGACATTGGACTTTCATGGTATCAAATGTACAATTTGTAGACCACATGATGGTGGTCAGGTTTTCATACACAAATATTAAACACCTTTATTCAACTGCCATAGACGTGCATTGTCATTTCATTGGTACTGTGGTATCACTTGCGAGGACTTGAAATTGCTCTGCTGAGTGAAAATGCCCAGTTGATTTCTTTCAGACAAGAATCCTAGTTACATGCAAATGTATCTATTGCTACTGTAAATCCAGCAATTGAATCAAACAGATCTGTTAAAGTGCATCCAAAGTATTAACTCCTAATTTCTATACATAAGAAAATATCGGTCTTAGCAATACATTTCTAAATAAACCAAATATTTCAGTTCACAACACAATGGCACATTAAATACTTGACAAATAAAAATAAATCTTCCTTTTACTTCTCTCTGCTTTATGTTGTCTGAATGAACATTAGAAACAGACAGTGCAGAGCAGACAGATGGATAAAATTAAATGAAGGCTAGGGCTTATGTCCTTAAGCTACCAGTGTCTTGTCGTTCATACAGTGTATTCAGAAAGTACTCACACCCCTTGGACATTTTCCACATTTTGTTACATTACACCCGTATTCTAAAATCAAATAACCCCCCCCCCCTCATCAATCTACACACAATACTGCATAATGTCAAAGCAAAAACTGTTTTTATTTTAAATATGCTAATTTATTCACCCCCCTCAAAACTGAAATATCACATTTACATAAGTATCCAGACCATTTACTCAGTACTTTGTTGAAGTACCTTTGGCAGCGATTACAGCCAAGAGTCTTCTTGGGTATGACACTACAAGCTTGGCACACCTGTATTTGGGGAGTTTCTCCAATTCTTTTCTGCAGATCCTCTCAAACACTGTTAGGTTAGACACAGCTACTTTCAGGTCTCTCCAGAGATGTTCGATCGGGTTCAAGTCCGGGCCACTCAAGGATATTCAAAGACTTGTCCCGAAGCCACTAGCGCGTTGTCTTGTTGGATTCCTTCGACCTCATGACTTGGTTTTTGCTCTGACATGCAGTGTCAACTGTGGGACCTTATATAGACAGGTGTGTGCCTTTCCAAATCATGTCCAATCAATTGAATATACCACAGATGGACTCCCAAGTTGTAAAACATCTCAAGGATGATCAATGGGATGCACCTGAGCTCAATTTCAATTCCATAACGAAGGGTCTGAATAGTTATGTCAATAAGGTATTTCTGTTTTTTATACATTTGAAAACATTTCTAAAAACATGTTTTTGCTTTGTCAGTATGGGGTATTGTGCGTAGATTGATGAGGAAAATGTTTTATTACATACATTTTTAGAATAAGGCTGTAACATAAAAAAATGTGGAAAATGTCAAGGGGTCTGAATACTTTCCGAATGCACTGTATCACACTTCCAGCGGAAACATCCATTCTCTTCACAAAAGCATGTTGGGAGACAGTGGTTGCTTTTATGGGATGCAACGGAAACACATTCAGTAGAATTCTGCTGATGCCATGCATTTCCCACAGAGCAGACAAGACTTGAGTCTGATGTGAAGGTGTTGATGGGTTTTTTCTCTCCTCTCTTGATAGTGTTGGTCATGGCACAGAGAAAGAGGCTTAAGACAAGACAGTCCAGGTTCAGAAAGCAACTGGTCACCTTGTCATGAACAGCGATAGAAATAAAACAATGTTCTGTATCAAAATGTACAGACTTACAAATAATGTGTATGTGACTAATCTAACCCATATGTACCTGCTTGAACTTGTCCTTGGTGGCCCAGCAGATACTGAGTGTTGGAGGAGCTGCTGCAGAAGTTCCTTTTCATCCAGAAACTCCAGATGCTCTATTCTCTATAAACAAAGGTGGAGAAACGTATTAGAGCTAAACATCGTGAAAACAGAGGAATAACATGAGATGTACCATTTGCCTACTGTATGTAACAGACTTTGTTTTACCTTGCCACGTCATCCTGAGTTATAACACTGTACACAGTCATCATATCCAGAGCATCTACATTCTCCCAGCCCGTCTTTCGGAAGTGCACTTTCTACTAATGCAAACATGTTCCACTTCAGGGAATGTCTTGCACAAAATCAACACTTGGGATTTGTTGTTTAATTGTCATGATTTAGTAATCAGTATGAGTAAATGACGATAGTTGCTAATCAAAACTCCATATTTGGTGAGTAATGAACATGTTTTCACATTATTTAGCTTGAAAAGCTGGTGAATGGCAGGTTCAATGGCTGCTTCCTGGGCTTAAAGGAGAGTGGCCATATCAACGTCTCCGGTAAGGCCCAGATTCTGGTTCAGTGTTTGGGGTGACAATATTTAATATTTCCAAGCAAAGGTTCATAATGAGTGAAAAACTAGAGAGGCAGGTAGCCTAGTGGTTAAGAGCATTGGGCCAGTAAACGAAAGGTCGCTGGTTCGAATTGCAGAGCCGACTAGGTGAAAAATCTGTTGATGTGCCCTTGAACAAGGCACTTAACCCTAAATGTTGCTGTAAGTTGTTCTGGATAAGAGCATCTGCTAAATGACTACAATGTAAACTTTCTAAAGCAAGCAAACCTCTTGACTATGTGACTTCATAAATCTTTGGCCCTGAGACCGTGGTTTGGTTTCAGACCGTGAGAAATCAGGAGACTGACGCAGCTGTTGTAAACACAGATTTGGGATCTCCTAATCACAACAGTGTTTCTCTATACAGGCCTGGAAGGCACCCACTCAGCAAGTATAGACAGCATTTGCGTCACAATGTGTACCTTATCTAACCATGCCCCATTATCAGCGCTTCCTTTATATTTATCTGTAACGTCCCTTCAGATCTATCAAAAAGGTGTTTTGATGTGTTGTTGTAAGGTTGTTGTATAATTGCTAGAGGGTTGAGGGTACTGTACTTGGGATTCCAATGACTGACATTGATTTTCATCTTAATTTCGTCAGAATCTCTGACATAACACCACATCCATAGAGCCTTTGGCACAAGTGGAGGCCATTTCAGAAGACACTTGAATCCACAGAGAACTCATTCTAACGTAGTCGAGGCTTGGGTGGTGGACCAGACCTCATAGGAAGCTGTGAATATATGCACTTAAACAGTATGAATACAATTCTTGTAACAGGGCTTTCCAAGTCTCATAGGCTGAGATCAAAGGAGATGGGGTTCTTTGACACACAGATGAAAAACAATGCAAAATCAAAGAGCACCCAAGTACAGTTGAAGTTGGAAGTTAACATACACTTTTAGGTTGGAGTAATTAAAACTTGTTTTTCAACCACTCCACAAATGTCTTGTTAACAAGCTATAGTTGTGGCAAGTCGGTTAGGACATCTACTTTGCGCATGACAAGTAATTTTCCCAACAATTGTTTACAGACAGATTATTTCACATATAATTCACTGTATCACAATTCCAGTGGGTCAGAAGTTTACATACACTAAGTTGACTGTGCCTTTAAACAGCTTGGAAAATTCCAGAAAATGTCATGGCTTTAGAAAATTCCGATAGGCTAATTTAATAATTTGAGTCAATTGGAGGTGTACCTGTGGATGTATTTCAAGGCCTACCTTCAAACTCAGTGCCTCTTTGCTTGACATCATGGGAAAATCAAAATAAATCAGCCAAGACCTCAGAAAAAGAATGATTTACTTCCACAAGTCTGGTTCATCCGTGGGAGCAATTTCCAAACGCCTGAAGGTACCACGCTCATCTGTACAAACAATAGTATGCCAGTATAAACACCATGGGACCACGCAGCCGTCATACCACTCAGGAAGGAGGCGCGTTCTGTCTCCAAGAGATAAACGCACTTTGGTGCAAAAAGTGCAAATCAATCCCAGAACAACAGCAAAGGACCTTGTGAAGATGCTGGAGTAAACGGGTACAAAAGTATCTATATCCACAGTAAAACGAGTCCTATATCAACATAACCTGAAAGGCCGCTCAGCAAGGAAGAAGCCACAGCTCCAAAACCGCCATAAAAAAGCCAGACTACGGCTTGCAACTGCACATGGGGACTTTTTGGAGAAATGTCCTCCAGTCTAATGAAACAAAAATAGAACTGTTTGGCGATAATGACCCTTGTTACGTTTGGAGGAAAAAGGGGGAGGCTTGCAAGACAAAGAACAACATCCCAACCGTGAAGCACGGAGGTGGCAGCATCATGTTGTGGGGGTGCTTTGCTGCAGGAGGGACTGGTGCACTTCACAAAACAGATGACATCATGAGGTAGGAAAATTATGTGGATATCTTGAAGCAATATCTCAAAACATCAGTCAGGAAGTTAAAGCTTGGTCGCAAATGGGTCTTCCAAATGGACAATGACGCCAAGCATACTTCCAAAGTTGTGGCAAAATGGCTTAAGGACAACAAACTCAAGGTATTGGAGTGGCCATCACAAAGCCCTGACCTCAATCCAATAGACAATTTGTGGGCAGAACTTAAAAAGTGTGCGTGAGCAAAGAGGCCTACAAACCTGACTCAGTTCCACCAGCTCTGTCAGGATGAATGGGCCAAAATTCACTCAACTAATTGTGGGAAGCTTGTGGAAGGCAACGCAAAATGTTTTTCCCAAGTTAAACAATTGAAAGGCAATGCTACCAAATACTAATTGAGTGTATGTAAACTTCTGACCCACTGGGAATGTGATGAATGCACCAATTTGTAAGTCGCTCTGGATAAGAGCGTCTGCTAAATGACTTAAATGTAAATGTAAATGAAAGAAATAAAAGCTGAAAGAAATAATTCTCTACTATTATTCTGACATTTCACCTTAACATAAAGTAGTGATCCTAACTGACCTAAAACAGGGAATTTTTACTTGAATTAAATGTGAGGAATTGTGAAAAACTGAGTTTAATGACCTAAGGCTCGTATTTCTGTGTGTTATGTTATAATTAAGTCTATGATTTGATATTTGATAGAGCAGTCTGACTGAGCGGTGGTAGGCAGCAGCAGGCTCGTAAGCATTCATTCAAACAGCACTTTTGTGCATTTGCCAGCAGCTTTTCGGTGTGCTTTTAGCATTGAGCCGTTTATGACTTCAAGCCTATCAACTCCCGAGATTAGGCTGGTGTAACTGATGTGAAATGGCTAGCTAGTTAGCGGGGTGCGCGCTAATAGCGTTTCTATCGGTGACGTCACTCGCTCTGAGTAGTTGTTCCCCTTGCTCTGCAAGGGCCGTGGCTTTTATGGAGCGATGGGTAACAATGCTTCGAGGGTGGCTGTTGTCGATGTGTCCCTGGTTCGAGCCTAGGTAAGGGCGAGGAGAGGGACGGAAGCTATACTGTTACACTGGCAATTCTATAGTGCCTATAAGAACATCCAATAGTAAAAGGTATATGAAATAGAAATGGTATAGAGAAATATTCCTATAATAACTACAACCTGAAACTTCTTACATGGAAATATTGAAGACTCATGTTGAAAGGAACCACCAGTTTTCATATGTTCTCATGTTCTGAGCAAGGAACTTAAACGTTAGCTTTTGTACATGGCACATATTGCACTTTTACTTTTTTCCCCTAACACTTGTTTTTGCATTATTTAAAACAAATTGAACATGTTCTATTATTTATTTGAGGCTAAATTGTTTTTGATGCATTATATTAAGTTCAAATAAAAAAGTGTTCAATTCGGTATTGTTGTAATTGTCATTACAAATAAATAAATTGGCCGATTAATCGGTATCGTCTTTTTTTTGGGTCCTCCAATAATCGGTATCGACATTGAAAAATCATAATCGGTCGACCTCTACTTCTGACTGAACTGTATATGATTGTCGTGATCAGGAACTGACTGCGGAACATTCGGCCTCGTTGGCCAAGACCATAAATACGAGTTAGGTACAGTGAAAGAACACTACCAGCCCAAAACACCAATCCCATACCAAACATATTGTATTGTATTGCTACAGCACAACTGCTGATCCACTGATAC
Source organism: Oncorhynchus keta (assembly GCF_023373465.1). NCBI lineage: Eukaryota > Metazoa > Chordata > Actinopteri > Salmoniformes > Salmonidae > Oncorhynchus > Oncorhynchus keta. The sequence continues at coordinate 13,286,000 of NC_068422.1, read as the reverse complement.
AGCCGTATACTGCTATTTCAATTGGCTAGACTCTTGCAAAGCTGTCGAAAAAAATATTAAAACATATTCAATATGTTATTTTCACTGACTCTGGGTTGAGGTGGAACTTCTTCAGTTTGTCATCTAGGCCTGGGATGTCCCTGAGGTCAGCACCGATGATGCAGTGCCTGTCTGAGTCTAGGTTGTGGCCATCTGAAACACACACAGACAATACAAATGATGTCACCATAAGAGACAATCCCATTCCGTTATCATGTTGATTTGTATCAGTCAATGTCTTTAACATCATTACTTAGTAATAATGAATCTGTGGAATAGGTCTCAATAAGAGGTATTGACAGCAGTGGTTTTGTCCCGAAGAGGTGCACAACATTATAACTACACATTAAGGTGTGTTTCTTATTAGAGATGATCTCACTACAAGTTTAGCTGGACAGGCTCTGCCTCCCTCTACAGGTCAATTTCTGACATTACTGAGACCACAATTATGTCAAAACAAATAAAACTGATCTATATGAAGTTTTCTAAAGAGGAAAAATAAAACGGCTTACTTTTTGTTGTGTATTTTCCTGCAAGCAATCATCGGAAAGTCGACTTGGTTTCGAGGTTTTCTTCCTAAAAACATAAAAACGTGGTCCTTCTGTGGCTCAGTTGGTAGAGCATGGCGCTTGTAACGCCAGGGTAGTGGGTTCGATTCCCGGGACCACCCATACGTAGAATGTATGCACACATGACTGTAAGTCGCTTTGGATAAAAGCGTCAGCTAAATGGCATATATTATATGACAAACAAATGACAATGAAAGTACAAACCAAGGACAAGCATAGATTGTACTGTAAAATAAATGCATTTGTTTAATGGGATTATTAGACCAGTACCTTTAACCTCCAGAAAGTGGTGTCCAGCCCTGCCCCCAGGTTCACTATCTGACAGTTACATACCGTCTTCCTGAGGAAGGCATCCAGGTGGTTCATTCCCCGCAAACAGGCATAGTAACCTAACAGAAGACAACAGAGATTTAGTAACATAGTATGAAGCAGACCTTCTTCAAGCTAGTTTTTATTTTATTTTTTACAAATGTGTTTTTGGCTCTGGCCGATATATACATGGACTTGCCTCAGTTGATTTCTGGAGCCCTTCGTTCTCCTACTGGCCTCACAAAATACTGGACATAGGGGTCTGTCCAGTAGCCTTTACTGGTTGCATATCAGAAAATCAAACAAATGGTAAGTATAACATGCCCAAATGCAGCATAAAAAATAATATGCTCCCATTTATGACGGGATAAGAGAAAAGTAATATTGAATGATTAAATATGGGCGTGTCATTTACTGTGTACAATCTGAATAAATACTAAAGGCAGGCTGGTTGCTTCTCCGAAGGGAGGCAATTGACTTGTTGCATTCGCATACAATGTTGCAATTCGGATCACCTAGCTAAGCAGCAGCTTGTACATTTGAAAAACAACTTCTACAACACCACATGCATCAGCTGTTCCAATGTGGCTAACATTGGTTAGCTTTGACCGTTGCTTCGCAGCCGAGCAAAAATCTTTACCGGGCAGGTGGTCAAACTCAAGTAGATAGACGAGGTTGATATAATTAGCAACAGTTAAATAATGTACTGTCTGTCACAACTTGCAAGAAATTCTGAGCTAAGTTGAAGTAGCCTTTCTTCAACTTCCGACATATACAGTATATTTACCCATAATGCAACGCTCAATTCATTTTCCTACGTTTTCATTGGCCTAGTCTCTATCCACCACAACCAATACACGAAATGCATTAAAACGATATTATATATCTATTTTACGTCTGCTACGTTAGGTTACATCTCAACAGATCTGGGATTGTTACAATGTGTAATTTTAGAGACGCATCAAATGTACTTGGGATTGTTATAATGTATTGTAATGACCTGGCTAGCTCATAAAGGAACAATTGTCCAGACAGAAAATTGAATTTACGGTTTATTAACCAAACTCCACACAGGCTACAGTTTGGCCGCAGCCCACGCCAAATAAATGAAAGACACCATATAAAACAACCGTGACCTTCTCTTGCGAAGACCAGACGTAAGAGAGAGAACAATGGCTAAACATGGTTTTAACATGCAACGCTCCATCCCCCTGCCAAGCCCCCACGCCACTCCACCAACCACCAGGATGCCCGGCTTCAGAACATTCCAGGCATTCTCGTGATTGGCAGATAGCAGGTTGATTGGCATGTCGGACCCCGCGAACACTGGGTGCTGGTAAGTACAACACAACCAATTAATAGCGTAATACATAGCTGCTGTCTGTGCGGGTCGCTACACTATCAAGCATATTCTATGTCCAGCGGCGACCCGTCATTCATTTTTTTAGGCTTGTCTGTTTTGCATGTTGTTTTGGTATATCACTTATCACATATTATTTTGGCATGTCACATATCAGTTTTCAAAAAATGTTAAAAAATAAATAAAATCATTAAGTTAATAAAGCCGCATGCAAACATGGTCTCTTTTTTGTTTTCTTGAGTAAGGGAGCTCCAAAATGCAGGTGTTTCAGCCAAGAACAGTGCTTTCTGTGATGTTGGGGCAAGCCAGCAGAAAATACGGAGCTTTGCGCAATGATTGGCTCAGTGTTCTGTCACTCATAAGGACACTACGTCACTGCCAAGGGTAGAGCTCGAAAAAAATTCAAGCTCCTTGGGTGCTGCCATAGAGTTACATTAGAAGTGCCCATCCAAGTAGGCTCAAGGTCATTGGCCCTAGATTAAATGACATCAAATCACGTTATATCTACAGTAGCTTTGATTGGAATGATAATGTCAACATCATACTTTCAAAATCTTAGCGAGCAGTCATCATCATGAATGAAGTTGACAATCTACTGGAAAATCCTTTTTAATCCTTGTCATATGAAGAGAAATAACGAAGATAAATTATAGATGAAACGTATCGGTGCTCATTGGACATAAATATTACACAACAAGTTTGAAATCGTAAATTCAACAATGAGTGGTTTGGAAGGAATCAGTGGCTAACGGCAAGCATTGCAAATCAATCATTAGCCTGCTATTCAGTGGAGTGGCTCTGAGGTCCCAAATCTAAGATTAAGGTTATATTTTCCTATTTTCAAGTTATAAACATTTAACATTGGCCATGCTGTCAATGAAGCATGATTTGTGCCGCGGGCATAACAACTGTTAACTCAGAACTGCAAAGTGAGTTCAAGACAACTGGAAAAACGAGCTACGACTGGGAAAATACGTTTTGAACTTTCATCCAACTCGGAATTGTAAATCGAAAACTCTGGCCTCTTTCTAGAGCTACGAACTGAAGATCACTGACGTCATCATGATTTGATCTTTTTCCCCCAGTTCCCTGTTGTCTTGAAAGCACAATAAATCTAGAGAATGCCAGACTTTGATGACAACATTTTCCCACTAAGGTCCACCGCGCCACCTTCCTGTTCAACTGAGCACAGCACAACGGTGAGTCCAAACATGTCTTGAATGCTGCTGCATAAATTATGTAATATGCCAGGAAGATATGTATACTGTAGCTAAGAAAGTAATACTAAGTGCAGTAGTGTAAAGTACTTAAGTAAAAATACTTTAAAGTACTACTTAAGTCGTTTTTTAAGGTATCTGTACTTTACTTTACTATTTATATTTTTGACAACTTTTACTTTTACTTCACTACATTCCTAAAGAAAAATGTACTTTTTACTCCACACATTTTCCCTCACACCCAAAAGTACTCGTTTCATTTTGAATGATTAGCAGGACAGGAAAATTGTCTAATTCATGTGCTTATCAAGAGAACATCCCTGGTCATCCCTACTGCCTCTGATCTGGTGGACTCACTAAACACACGCTTTGTCTGTAAATTATGTCTGAGTGTTGAATTGTGCCTCTGGCTATCCGTAAATAAAAAAACAAGAAAATTATGCTGTCTGGTTTGCGTAATATAAGACATTTTAAATGATTTATACTTTTAATTTTTATACTTAAGTATATTTTAGCGATTACATTTACTTTTGATACTTAAGTATATTTGAAACTTTTACTCAAGTAGTATTTTACTGGATGACTTTTACTTGAGTCATTTTCTATTAAGGTATCATTACATTTACTCAAGTATGGCAATTGGGTACTTTTTCTACCACTGACTAAGTGGATGTGGTGTAGCAAGCTGTTAGTAGCCCATGTGCCTCACCCTAATAATTTGGTCTATTTTCATCTCTTAATTTCACCTACTGTTCTGATTTGGTGGTGCACATGTAGCCTATAACCTGATTTTGAGAAATGTAATCATTGAATATTGTAAGAGTTTTCATTGTCTGCATATATGCTCCCTTTATTTATCCTTTATTTATGGTGTCCTTTATTTATGGTGATTTATGTATGGTTTATATGCCCCCTTTATTTATATTGTAACGACCCTGGGTTTATAAGCGCGGAAATCGACTCTGCCGTTCAGCATGATTTGGGGCACAGTCGATAGCGCGCCGGACCTCGGGCTAGAAGGTCGAGGGCTCGTGACCTGCCCCCTGCCTGTTTCATTACATTGGTGTCAGAAGTGATCGGACCTTGCATCCACGACAGTGCGTGTGCAACTTTATCAGTAAAACCTTCTCTCTTCTATTTTAACTTATCTTATTTGATCTACTTTAAGATTATTATTATTATTTTTTTACATTAATTATGAGGAATCAGATGACAACACATGTCCATCTATCTGCAAAACAGTCCATTATAAGGTTCAACGTAAGTAGACGTGTATTGAGACGTCACTGGTAGGCGCGCGTACCGCTATGAGCTCCATAGGCGATTAGGGAGTGAAAGTTGATGATAAATTGTTGTTGATGAAGACGAGTTCTGATGTCAACAACTGATTATGTATGTCATTGAACAACAGTTTGACATTTCAACTAAACTGATTGTTTTAATAGCTATGTGTACATTTTGCTGCGTAATGTTGGCATATTCAACATCTTCATGATAAAAAACTCATCCAGAGGTCAGTGCAAATTCTGCAGTACTGAATTGTGTCACTGGAGCGAGCAAGATGACTTTCGTAAACTGTTCCATGCCCCACAGTCAGCAGCACATTTAACAGTGCTGGGGATTGCGGTATATGGATGCTTTTGCAACCTATTCTTCCTGCCACCCATTCAACGCCATCATCAGCTTGTGCTGGCAAAGAGAGGTGTGCTGCTAGCTAGCTGGTTGGGAAAAGCGTTCGACGGTGGTTAGCCAGATAGATATTCAGCATAAAGGCTGCAAGCAGTCAGCGGAACTCTGGATGGTTTTCTAGCTTTTTGATAAAATACATGGCTTTAATGATGTCGTCAACACCCGACGGAATAACTTTTTTCTGAAACAACCACTTGAAGACTAACCTAAACTAGCTAGCTAAAAAGTGACTCGTTATTTTAATTGGTTCATAGCTTTAGCTAGCTGCAAGCTAATCTTCGACACAAAGCTACTGACTGTTAGTTGGCTATATTGTGAACTTCATGGCCAACAAAAGGACTCTTGTCTGATGAAGCACATCACAGGATTTACTTTTCCAGCTCTAAAAAGTAGCACGACTCCACTGGAGAAGGACGCACAATGAAGAAACAGTTCAATCGGATGAAACTACTCGCCAACCAAACAGTTGGCAGGCAAGTAACATTAGCTGTTGCTAAATTGTTAACAATCTAGCAATTTGTTAGCTAGAGTTCTGTCTTTTGATTTTCTACATCGTTGTAATGAATAAAAAACAGCTGGTAACGTCAAGGCTTTAATCCTAGATCTAATGTTATTGTCCCATTTTATCTGGAGTATTATTCACCAAGGAAAGACTGCTGAGGTTTCCTAAACTCTTCACACGTTTGTGTATAACGGTTTTGTTACATGACTGTAAGTCTAAACGTTTCCAGTTAGTTTCATGGTGAATTTAGCATCACATCTAATCTCCAGGATGCATTCTGCACATTTTACATCGGTAAAAGGCAGATTTGCAACTCCTACTGCTGAGCAAGCTGAAGATATTTGACAGCTCTTATCCAAGCACTGTGGCGATGCACTACTTCACATGATGGCAGATGCTGGAGCTACATGGTATAGGAAAGTGCATGCCCTGCAACAGCTGTTATTCAACTTATTGTCCCCAATCTTACTGACATTAAAGAAGAGATTCAGGCTATTTTTCCTGGTGTTTGTGTGTGTGCACAGATTCCAGTAGATCAGGGAGTCACCGGTCCTCCAAAGTCGCTCTGGATAAGAGCGTCTGCTAAATGACTTAAATGTAAATGTAAAATGTCAGCCTAATCTGCTGAGGCAGCCAGGACAATCAAGTTCGATCAACTGATGCTGACGACCAAGAGCTAACATCCTTATTTACATTTGTGTGGCTCAAGACAGCACAGGTGTGTTAAAGGCCCCCAGAACAGTTCCACCTCTAGTATTTATGCTCTTGCATTCCACTTTCACTCAGGCTAAACACAAAACTGCCGATTCAAACCCTCTGGAGTTGCATTTAGTCCGCAAGATTTAACGTATAACGCATTAAACAAGCTACATAATGCTTGAGATGGGGCGGCAGGGTAGCCTAGTGGTTAGAGCGTTGGACTAGTAACTGGAATCCCCGAGCTGACAAGGTACAAATCTGTCGTTCTGCCCCTGAACAGGCAGTTAACCCACTGATCTTAGGCCGTCATTGAAAATAAGAATTTGTTCTTAACTGACTTGCCTAGTTAAATAAAGGTCAAATAAAAAAGATAAGTATGGCACAATATAGTCTGATTAATCAGTCTGTAATACACAATTAATTGGTTTATACCATCTGCAATTAATGCCTGTAAATCGTGTAAATGTATTGTACAACCCAGAATGTTGAAGGCCTACTCTACCGGTTGTCTGTGTGGTTTGTCCTTCAGCTGCTCAATTTGAGGCAAAATATCCACAGGAAAGTATTGTTTACCTGACTTAGAGAGCCGGTAGCATTTGGTTTGGTTTGTCACGAGGTAAAGTTTGTTTTATGTTTTCCGTTTTCTCTCGTAAATAGCTATTGAACTAAGCATGCCATGACAATAAAACATTTATATTCTCAATCAGGGGAGGATGGAGAAGAATCCATACCTTTTTGTTGTTTTGAATTGTAGATATGTATTTTTAAGATAAAAATAAATAAGAACAATATTTTCTCATTTCGAGCAGCTGAAGGACAGACAACTGGTAGAGTAAGTTTATTATTATTATTTTTTCTACATTCTGACTTGTAAGAAACAATTACAAAATTGATCAGGCAGTAGTTGCAGGTTGTATATACCAATTAATTGTGTATTAGAGCCTGATTAATCAGACCAGGCACCATTGCCTCACTCAACCATAGCCTAGGCACCCTGGCCTATTTGCCAGTAGTGGAACCACCCTTGAGAGAACAGCCCTTTAAAGAAGTGCAATCTTTGGGAATATCTTGGCATCGGATCTCTAATTCCATAGGTTTTTTTCCATGGCGGGAGATATAGAACCTTCATGTAATAGTACCCTTGAAAAGGAGAGGCCTGCCCTGCATTGTCCTGCCTTGAGTGATGGAGGAAAGGTGACTAGGAAAGAAAGCAATTGAAGAGTTTTGAAAAACAGCCAAGATAACATCTCAGACTGGGACATTTTGCTCTGCTCTCGTCAAAGTATAAAAAAAGTAACCTAGAAATCATCTGTGGAAATGCCACAAATACGTGGATTGGAACATAGATTTGAATCTGAATGTCCATTGTACAATTTATAATTCTATGGGGAGAAACAATGTTCAAAGGATCTAGCTCTAATTCTATAAAATATCTGCAAGGCTAAGCTACTCTGTACTTTTTGTCCCACCGGCATCATTTGATTGGCAATTTAGCACTGAGAAACATCCAAGTTGCCATCCCCAATTAGGACTAATCCTGGCATGTTGTTTTGTGTAACCGTATCCTGAGAGTGCTCACAGAGTATCCCATTAATGTTCCTTCAGCGCTGTGCCGCTGGCTCAGGGTCCACAGACAGGACCGCTGGAATACTCAACATTTCTTCACTGTATTTGACTAACAGTAAATCAGGAGTGTGTGTGTGTGATGCGGA